>NC_061511.1:255394611-255451305 GCF_022539505.1 Lolium rigidum
ACATTGCTATTGGCGATGGAAGAAATTATGGAATGTGATTTAACAACCTCTCCGACATTGCTAAAGGCAAAACAAAGTGTCCCGGCAATGGCAATGGCATCCCCCAAAAGTGGTATTTTACTAACATCTGCAAAAAACTGAGTCATTATTTAAATATTTTGATTTTCATGTTAACTTTGCTATAGTAACCAGACATGCTCTTTTTTAATACAAATACGTTTCCTCCTCATGAGGTTGCTAAATGTGCTTTTTTACCCAAGTGGGTGACATGTTATTTTTATATTTTTGGTTGTGTGCATCATCGATGTCTCGACTAGTTTCTTGACATTTTGTTGTTGCAGAGACCGGTTGTAATTGGTATTAGTTCGATATATATTGCCGCTTATCAAAAAAATCTACCATACATATTCTGTTTTTTCTTGTCATCTTGTATCAGGAAGTTTTGTTGGCGTACTTGTCTACTAAATAAATGGTCTGTTGCGTAAATATATCCTTGAATTGTAATTGACACTCTGATCCCTAGGTACTTACCTTGCACATCTGGAGAATCGGAATCTGACAGAATTGCCACGGCAAGTCCTGCCACCGAGGTTCCTGCTCCTACAAATTGCCAGAAAGAATATCTTGCGCCTAGTGCAAACCTGGTAAGGATCATGACCCATGGAATGGTGCAGCAGCTCAACAAGGTTATGCTGGTGATGTATGAGTATTGGTACGCCTTGATAGCTGCAACATGAGGTAAACAGCGATGACATATCTACACTACAGCCGATTGGTGATTCAGAGTTTTCAACTTATTTCATGCATGGTTTACATACTAAGACAGTTTCCTGCGACATCGATAAGGACCAACAGGAGGTACCAGTACCACGGTATCTGCAAAGATGAGAAAGAAACCAGTGATCCATACATGAACCATTGGTAACCTTCCAAAATTCATCATTTGTGTAGCTATTGTCACCAGTAACGTTTGTCGTCGATGCAGGAGAATTGGTCCATAAACCAGCGCCAACAGCATGTACGAGAAGAACGACTGCGTCAGTGGTGCATCAACTCCTGCAAGTGAAAGGTGGGATCAAAGATTTTTTATCATCTTGTACGAAGTGGCGGTGCGATGGATTAACCCTGTGAGGAAGATGAGTACTTCGTTACCGTGATTAGAAATAACAGAAGTGATGAAGTTGCAGATTGCCAGGGAGAAGGAGACTAGCTGTCCAAGGAGGAGAAGGAACAGCATCCTCCATGTGCCCCCCTTGATTTCCATGGAGACAAGGCCAAGGAAACCTTGCGTGTGGTGAGTGAGAGCTAGATCAGCAAAATAAGGTACACGCCGTCCTCTCAGCGTTCTGTGGTCTTGATGAAAAAAAGACTCCCTGCCCTTTTATGATACAAGGTACTGCTGACCTGGAATACACCATGCTCTGATCATAGCTGGTGCTAAATTGATTTTTGGATATTTTCCGCAATAAAAAAGAAAATAGATTTCTTAGCTCAGCAAGCTTGTCTGGCCGCTTCATACACAATCGTAAGGTAAGTGTAATACTGGGCTGGTAGTGGTTGGCTCTTGGTGTCTTCTGTTACATGTGTACAGGCATATATATGGTTCTTCTTAGATCAGTGGTACACCCCACCGCTTTATAGGAAATGCATGTCAAATGTTGAATCCTTAGGAAATATTTTGTTTTTCTTTTCTGGAAAAAGAAATGTTTTGATATTAGATCAGCTGCAGCCGCTAGAAAGATCAAGAATTACCAAGGCAAATGAGCCAAGCTACCGAGCAACTGAAAGATCAAAAGTATTTACCGTGTGATGCTGCAGATTTGAAAATATAACTGATGAAAATGGCTGTAATAAAGTGTAGCATGAATGGAGATACAAAGTATTCTTTTTTTTGCAGAAAAAATACAAGGTGTAATACTGGACCGACAGTTGTTGGTAATGCCGACCTCGAATACACCATGGCGTGACTCGTGAGCATAGCTGGTGGCTAATTGATTTTCGGATATTTTCTGCAAGAAAAAAGCAAATAGAATTCTTAGCTCAGCAAGCTTGTCCGGTCGCTTCATAGACAATAATCGTAATAATATAAGGTAAGTGTAATACTGGACTGATAGTGGTTGGCTCGGGTGTCTTCTACATGTACATGGTTCTTCTTAGATCAGGGTATGGTCCCACCGCTTAATATGAAGTGCATGTCAAATATTGAAACGGTAGGAAATATTTTGTTTTTATTTTCTAGAAAAATAAATGTTGTGATGTCCAGATCAGCTGCAGCATGTAGAAAGATCATGAATTAGAAAGGTAAATGAGCCAAGCTACCGAGCAACTGAAAGCTCAAAAAGATTACCCTGTGATGCTACAGATTTGCAAGTACGGCTGATGAAAGTGACCCTGACAAAGTCTAGCATGAATGGAGGTACATGCGTTTCACACACGCACACAGAGCAATGTCACCACGTCCAGAACAACAATGTAAGAAAACTTCGCACAAACGGCACGGCAGAGGCAATGTTGATGGTTCGAGGCATTTCAACATCTCTCTTTATCTCTCCGGTAAATTTGAGCGACGCCAGCCTGATCCGTGTCTCCCATAACGTGATTACAGGCAATGGAAGTGACGAGAGATGGTTGCTAGGTTGGATAAAATTTCTGACTGGAACTTGACGTTGATGTCATGTTTCAAGTTGTACAGCTGATGCTAACAAATGAAAGCCCGTACTATGGATTTTTAAACTCTGGATAGAGGCTCCAAGATGCATTACGGCAAACTGATGTCTGAGGTGCGCAAGCGGACTGCTACAACTTATCATTCCATTACAGAGTACAAAAAGTTAGTGGAAACAACAGTTTGTTAGATGAAAGAAAACCCTATATATCTGCAGATGGCATAGCTCTTTTGCCACCCAATATGATATATATCAGTCAAACTTCTCCTCATCCCTAAACACGATAGAAGTCTCAACATGGAGTTGCTGATGAGCAGCCGGACTTACTTCAAAGCATGTGAAAGCGCAAGCTCAATAAGAAAATTGTTGTTGCAGCTCATTTTCGATTTGTGCACTGTTTACTCTTTTTCCGTTCTCTTGGTTTGGTTGATGCTACTTTGATTCCCATGGAGGACCAATGAGGATTTTTTGTGTATGACCGACAATTCATGAAGAAGTTTTAGTAAGTGAATGCTGGAACTTCACCTTATATTATTATTAGGTTTCTTTCTATTTGATCTCTATTACTACTCTGCTAGTACTTACACAAACCAGCCGTGGTGGTGTTCAATTCCTTAGTCCAGAAGTTCCTTTTGATTCCTTTGTTGCCAAGATGCACTATTTACAGGACTATTTCTTACAAAAAAAAAAATTACTGATGCTATGCTAAAACAAAATAATCTTGGCTTGAAGCAGTATCAATTATGCGTATACATGAACCACACAAGATTGTACACTAAGCACATTTTATTTTGCCATATTTATCAGGGAGGTTGCTTATATGTAGATCCCACTAACAGATGTGAGCTTCCTCCTGTTGCTTCCTTTCTTGACTGTCCAAATTAGAACAACTTCCTTTTGAGTTATCCTCACTTGGAAGTTGTTGATATTGAGCTACAGCTTCTGTACTTTCAGCTGTTCCATCGCCTGAAGAACTCTCACTTCATATATTACAAAGGTTTGTTAGGTTTCTGGGGAGAGTGACATTTCTTCATAGGTGCAGATTGATCTGGAACGGCTTGAATAAACTTACTTCAGTGAGTAGATGATCAGTCCAATGACCACAACTGCGAATGCTAGATAGTACAGCCAGTTTACCTGTATGTTGCACCCAAATCATGTGAGCATACGGTGCAATTATTACGATCTGGTGCTATGCTCAGTTAGAAATTGTAACCTGTTGGTGATACAAAAATACTCGAATGGCGACTGCCCACATGTCTGATGTTAAGAGTGAAAGGTTAAACAACGTTGATCCACTCAGCTGCAAGAGTTATGGTCATCAGAAAGAGCTAAACTACTTTGGAAATGATAAATGAAACAAGCCTTCCACCTGATACTTCATGGTGAGCTAATATTACCCAAATAACGTATTTTATACTTAGTTTATTCAGATAATTCATAACCACTTGATGGGACCATTTTCTCTGCTCCCTACTTCTGTAGCTTATTAACAGCTTAGCATGTTAGAGGGATCTTAACCTTAAGGACAAAAGGAGTAATGTTGTAGAACATAAATGTTGCAGCTGCATATCCGGCGAACAAACTTATCTGGAAAAAAAATAGTTTGCAGAAGTGAGTTTCCTGTATGACAATTCAAAAAAGTGTATCGCAGATAAAATTATAGTTTGGTACCATTGTTGGAGACCAGACAACTGCTTCTAGGTTCTTCCTTTCAAATATAAGTCTGATGTTTTGTCAGGTTAAATGGTAACATGAATATTTGCTCCAGAAAGAAACCTAATGCTTTTTAACTATGCAAGAGCGAGAGCAAATTTTATAGATGGCAATATCAATGGATCATGATGATTTCCTTTGCTGGTCTGCAGTTATTAACCAACCGTGGAGAGGATACATCTGAACTCCAGTGACAAGCACCCCACATAGTCCAAGCATCGCGACAAGTTCCACTCGGTCGTTCTTCTTGACACAGTATTCCTACATAATCAAGGAAAGTAGTATGCATATTATCATTTTTGAGAAAATATTCCTGACAGTAGCAGGATAAATATAATAGATCACTGACCTGTCCAATATTGGCAAAAGCATAACAAACTGTCCCGGCAATCACAAGTGCGTCCCCTAGAAGTGGTATTTTACCTGGATCTGCAGATAAATAATATAGGTTTTTGTAACCTGTTAAATCTGATCTCTGCCGTAGAAACTGTGGAAACAATTTTAGCTTGGAGGATTAATAAAATTTGGTTTTTTGAATTGAGTACATCTGTACCTGTTCTAGTTCCAATTTTCCATCTTGTTCAGCAGTAAATTGATCTCCTACACTATTGTAATATCATGATTTCTTCTAAAGGAAAAGACATACTGTGAAGGACTTCATCCTGTGCCTGCCCTATCCTTAGTTTCTCACTGATTTTTATTCTTGTACTTAACAGACATCCTAATTTACTTACCTGTCATTTTAAATCAAAACTAGTTACTTCCTTACCTTGCACATCTGGAGATCTTGCATCTGAAATGAGCACAAGACATAGCCCTGCCACGCAGGTCCCTGCCCCCAGGAATTGCCAGAAAGAGTATCTCGTGCCTAGTACGTACCAGGTGAGTATTATGACCCATACAACAGTCCAACAATCCAGCAACGTTATGCTGGTGATGGATGAATACTGGTACGCCTCTACAACTGCAACACAAGTTTCAGGTCCATCCTCAGGGGCAAGGACTGCATTTAGTGTCTCACTGATAAAATGTGTATTGCTTGTACTTACACAGATAGTTCCCCTGGACATCAATGAAAGCTATTGCTAAGTACCAATACCAAGGTATCTGCAAGACAAAACAGGAGCGCCCAAAAGGCAACAGCTTGAGGTGTGACACCACATCAGGTAAGTTCCATCAATGATTTTCATACTGCTATGCTCACCCGCGGCTTCTGTCGTCGATGGAAGAGGATTGGTACATAAACTAAGGTCAAGAGGAGGTATACGAAGAATGATTGTGTGAGTGGTGCATTAACTCCTGCATAAACATACATAAGTGAAATCATATTGTATCTCCTGCTTTATGAAATGATAATTTCTCTTATATAGACTAGAGTAATGCCGAACATGAGCAATTCTTACAGAGATTGACATCTGCCATTTGAAATGATATATATAAGTTTGATTCTGTAATTTAGGCTAAGGAGAAGAGTGGGTACCAAGATTAGCAACGAGGGAGGAGGCGAAGTTGCCGGCGGCGAGGGAGAAGGCCACAAGCTGGCCGAGGAAGAGGACGAGCAGCAGGCCCCTTGCGTTCTTGGTCTTGATCTCCATGGTCGACCACGGCCAGGCCCTGACCACGGCTCACGCAAGCCTGAAGGTAGACTGGGGCGGGCAGATGGCTGAGGTGTCCATTTTTATGTCCACGGTACGATTTTTTTATTTAATAGATATTTTGTTTCAGATATAACCATAAATGTATGAAAATGCAGGTTAAACTACCTATTTATATTTGAGAAGATATCCCGTGTGATAATCTAAGCCAAGGCTAGCTGGGCTCCTACAGTAAACTAATGTTAGTTGAGATTAGCATGTTCCTCCCAAAAAAGAAAGTTGCAAGCAGCATGGGAGCCATGTGGGCCAGTGCATTGATTTATGGATCTAGTTATTCGGTAAAGATCTCATGTCTCACGACCTGACCTGTCGGCATATAATTTGTAGGCCCGCCTGGACCTGATGGACGGGCGGCCATAACTGATAACTAGATTTAGATGTGCGCCTTGGCGCACGACCCCGTGGAGTTAATGCCAATATTTATTTCATATAACTATGATACAAATATTGATAATATCATAATATATTGTTTAAGTTTTACTTGGAAACAATTAAGATAAATAAATTTATTCTTACGATGTATGATGTAACTTTTTTGGATCTCCTAATAATGAGACTTAATTATTTGTTTCACTACTGGTCTCGTAGCTTCAGCATGTCGGTTGCTAATAGAAGAAGAGAAACAGAGGAGATAGAGATGGAACAAACAAATGGTGTACAATAATCGGTAAAATGATAAACAACGATACAATCATTGTTGGTGTGCATAACAACGTATACAACCACCGTTGGTGTGCATAACAATGTATACAGATGTTCAAGGTGCTATATGGATCTAACAGTAGTACATCAAGTTTATGCACAATTATAGTGAAGCTTCTACTTGACCCATTCGTTTGATGTTGTCATCACAATGCTGGAGTCCTGTGAGAGAGAGATGCGTTAACAAACTCATAAGCATGACAGTTTGCACTAACTAATGGCAATGTAATTATACTGGATTTAATGTGGTCGGAGCAATGCACGGATTATATGCTAGTATTAATGACACTCAATCTTCCAGCCATGTAAAATACAGTATACTCTGAAGATTGACAATGCCAAAATAACAAAAGGGATGGTTTTATTCACACTTGCATTAAAACCTGGAAGGAAGATAAAACTCTATATTGCTATTCCTATGTCAACCGGAGATTTTGAAAAAAAATGGTATGAACATCAAACATCCCAATACTAATTAATCAGAACCATAGAAATAGAATGCATGCTGACATGCCTTAGTAATTAGAGTAGAACTGAATCCTTTGCTTCCCCGTTTTCTTCTTAAATCTCACACGGGTACAAATAGAAAGTTTCAGTTAACAATTAAAGCCATGTAGAGATAATCCGCTGAGAAGTGAATAACATATCTCTATACTCTGCTGGACTACACATCTTCGAAACAAGAGGAGAAGGGCACGGTTCTGTAGCTATCACCGCTGAAGGCAACCAACGCTTGTTGCTTCGGTGCCCACCAAGCTGCTCCACATTTCATCCTCCTCTCTGCTAGGGAATCACATCGCACTTACAGTTGAGAAACTCAGTCCATGACAGTGACCATGGTAGTCAAGCTTGTATACTGATTAGTACACTCATACACTATCTACTGATTTGCCTTATCATTGTTGGGTTCATGGCAGTGAACTGCAAATTAAGGTTGAATGACCAATCAGGATGTGCATCTGCTGCCAATATAAAACTGATGTTCTTATTCAATGACAATTGGAAGCTAGAAAACATTAATCATTGCTCACTACCACTACTATTATGTCATGAAAAGTTTTATCGGTACACTCATATATAATATATAAGGGATATTTGATTTTATTTCTTAACTCAAGTCTCAGATTTTAAGCTATCAGTTTCAGAACATTGGTGGTTGCAACACTAAAATGATTGGAAATTATTCCTTATCGTCCATAGCAAATCTCACACATCCTAAAGTAGATGTCAGAATAAACTTTTCATGTGGATGATGCTGATGCACCAATACAAAATCGTTGATATATATTCTAATTACATAGGAGACAGATATTAGATGAAACTGAATTAATTAGCTCATTTAATAAAATCCATATATCCTACACAAATATGTGAAAGCACTGCACCCAAGGCTTGCAGCAATAGTACAATTACTACCTTTTCCATGTAGTGAAAACAATCAAAGGTAAAATGACACCGGCACATATTATCTACGCACCGGCTAATATAATCTGGAAAACAGGGTGATTTATCCCCATACTTTCAACAGTAGCAACACTTTACACACATCATATTTTCATGCTTCATGTAATAGATAGACGATACGAACATCACTCAATCAAAAACTTCACCTTGAATTTTAAATCACATTGTTATCTTGGCAAGCTGATAAAGAGCCAATAAGTTGGCTTCTTCTCTCACATTACTAAGTTTCATTTCAGGAAGCTAATGGTGAAATATAATCCTTTCTCAATTCTCAATAATATTTGTAAAATCATACCATATCATTTCAAACAAACCGTAACAGCCTTTTCAAATAGGTGCATGCTGTAAACACAAAAGGATATCAACATTAAAAGTTGCTAAGCTGAAGTATTTGTAGAGAAAATGGGAAAGAGGCAAAGGATGCTTGTCACTTGAGTGAGAGTGTGAAAGTATCGGCAGAGCTGAAATTATCAGCAGGCATTCCGATAGGACAGGGGCGACGATATGCCTAAGATAGAGAGGCGACAAAGAGGAAGTTAACACACATATAATCCAAATGCATTAAATTCATGAGAAAATGATAAATAGTCCGAAAACCCAATCAACACACTCGGATAATAATTTCTGAAAGAAAATCCTTTGATCGCCTTCTAAACCTACAATATTAGTATCCTCTCGTGAACCTCCTCATATTTCTTTCCTAATCATATTAGTTTCAAACAGTATAATAGTCATCGTTGTCTTTCCATTAGATAAAGTTTAGTTACCTGCAATAGTGCAATGCATTGCAGACCTTTGTAGAATAAATATTAAAAAAGAAAGATATTTCCCTTCATCGTCTATGTTATATCTGAAATCAATATAGAAGTATTTTTGCACCATTTCAAAGGCTAGCATGCACAGCTAGAGAAGGACAGTGTGGCGAGTGGCAACAACCTAAAGAGATGGAGGGCATAAATTTGTATTGAACGCAATGCATGATAATGAATGATTTTTCAGCAGTACAGAGAATAGAATATACCTTGCTCAAGCATTCAAAAAAATCCATACAATTTCTTCTCGCAATCGATCAAATGCCTGTGTGCATAGATAATGAACCATGACTGGACATATAGTAAATTGTACAGTGAAAAGACATCATCAAATTTCTAATCTACTCCTCATGTAAGTAAAACGGCCCTATTTTTCAGAAGAGAAATAGCAAGCCATGACTGATGTGCCATCTTAGCAGAGGTCCAACCTGATGCAAGAAAGCGGCTACAAAATTGAGATATGGATATATACTATCTCGACACAACAGAGTGTAACACATTAATTATTGAGCAGTCAAATAAGGCCAGGAGAAGAGGAAAGCAAGAAGATATATGAGATTAACTGTAGAGAAGGAATGGGGAAATTTTGTTCTAGAAACTGAGAACTACAAGCCAATATTTATGATATATCGATATCATCTATAATCATTCAAAGAGTGCATACTGCATACTTGAGAATGGACAGAGACCCAGACAACATGAGCAGAACCACCTTCATATCCCTGGAATCTAATTAAAAGAATGTCAAAGAATGGTAAATAAGTTAACCAGTGTGTATATATGTATTTCCAGATTTAGATTCCCTCTTTTCTTAGAATACAGTGTGTAGTTCAGCAAAGCAAATAAGAAAAAAACAGAGTTGGAGAGAATAAAATATACACAGAGTCTGAAACCTGGAGACACGGAGCAAAACTAACATTGTACTAAATATTTCCAACTGCGAACAATATAGCATGACCACATCAAAATCTGCACTTGCCAAACAAAAAAAAAATCACATCAATGTATATGACCCATTTACCATCCACAAACTATTTACTAATATCACTACAGAAAAACTAAATACAGGGGAAGACTGGCAGATAGTTTTGTGCGACGGCTATGAGAATCTAGTTAAACCTTAAATGATCATAAAAATACTCACACACACTATAATGCTTATATGTAAAAGGCCTGCCATTTATAGTTTACAAAACTTAAACCTTTAAGGACTGAAGGTAAGTGGATCTACTCAGTTACTACTTGTACTTCTCAGATTGTAACATCAGAATAAAACGGTTTGGCTTTGTATGCATGATAGATCAGTATTCTGTAATTATATAAGCACGGAGGAGAGACGGAGTGCAACAACATACCAGCAATGAGTGAGGTGGCCTGTGAAGGGACATACTAAATAAAGATCCAGCGTCAAGCTCGGATAAACTCATGCTTCTTCCACCCAAAACTCTGCACAGACAAAAATAAGAAGATATTGAGATTAAATTTGGCAAACCATAACAGATGCAGATGTCCAGACAGTTGTTGAACAAGTAAAAAATGTAAGTTCAGGTTGTATCAAGTATACCGAGAACAATTCAGTTTCTAAAACATTTGAGCCACTCCAATCATTTTGATTATCCAGCTGACTGCTTGGAGAATATTAGTCCTCCAACTAATTCCAGAGAAGAATATTGCTGTAACATATAATTCTAAATGGAAGATTTCCACTTATTGAAACCATAGTTTTATCGTTGAAGACGACCGTGTAGGTGTAAACAAAAGAATCTGATATGCAAAAATTAATTGATGTGGAGATCAATTGGTAGTAACCACCAAGAGCTTTGTGCTTAATTAAGTTATAAATTGAACAAATAGTGGACAACACAAATAATTGACCTTTCATCTCTTTGTGAATTCATTTTCATGTAAAGAAACGTGAATATGATAGTCTGCATATAATAATGTATATGTCAAACAAAAAAAAACAGTTCTAGCACCACAGTACTTACATCGACAACATGGTGGAGAAGGGCTGGTGGCTGCTCATCTGGCTTGTCACTGTCATTTCGTAGAAAAAAAAGGTATGGCTTAAAGTCCCAGTTCTGTGTCCTCTTCTGCAGCAATATAAGAACATGTAAGACTGCAGTACTACAATGCAGCAACACTGAAGATATCTACTAAATTTTGTCTGGATCATATCGTAACTTGCTTACCTTAACATCAGTAAGATCAACCAAGTATATCGTGAAACACCTTTCTTCTAATTGGCAGCAAGCAAGTCAACTAATCAAACCTGAAATCCACCTGCAAAACCTGAAGTTAATGGATTATAATTTATAGCATACCCTATGCAAATGCATAATAAATGGCAGAGAGTTCGCTAATAAGTTGCCCTGAATCATTAGTTCATGTTTTACACAAAAGCATAGCATCAGGTGAAGCAAAACCAATATTAAACATATCTGTAAAGAAAGGATGGATTCATTGCAGTGAGAATGTCTGAACATTTAGTTACCTCTTCTGTAGCTTATATTAATCAGTGAATTTATTTGCACATTTTTGTGCAAATAACCCTCAAGAATTGAAAGAGGAACCTGCTGCAAGGTTTTGCAAGCATCTTACTGCATATAGTGGCATGTAGACAACAAATATTTGTAAGAAGAGAAACAGCCAATAAAACATGATTAAATATGACCACTGTAAAGATGTAGAAAAATGCAGTGAGAGAGAGCCAAGGGAACACCTTGCTGTTGTAGGCAATATAGCATAGTATATTGAAGCTGGAGCTGATATTCAGGTTTACTCTTCCTTCTGCTGCTGCTCCATCTCTTCCGCCGCCACCTCTGTCTCCTCCTCACTATGTAACCTCCTCCCTCCCGCATCAGCCACGGGACCTGTGGCGCGTTGTTGCGGCTTGCGCGGATGCCACAAACCAGCATCGGAAGAAAAATCATTGCCATGATATCAATTCAACCAATTGCACATGGATCACATCGAAATTGAGATATGTATGTTTTGATCCTCACACCTGTGTGATGCATCTGTTGAGGCCCGTCACCTCGAAGACCTGGTGGAAGGAGAGCGTTGCGACAAGCGGGCGGATGGTGCAAGGCGTCCTAAGACATCCCCAAGGTCACCCCCAATGATGACGGAGCGGAAAACTATCCCAATCTTCAGCACCTTGAAGACCATTTTCTGCTTCTTCCTAAACCCAGCATGCTCACCTTGGCTAAACATAGATGCAGCTTGTGCCACTCTCCAGGCAGCAGATTCAAAGTTGCAAAACACCACACAAATGTATGTGGCATCATTTTTTCTTGTCTGATCACACGTGTCAACAAACAAAAATTATCTGATGCCAAAGCTTTGAAACAGAACATGAGCTTCTATTAGGCGAGGCAACACCCATGGGGCTCTCACAGCGTTTTGAGCTTCTCAGCCGTCAATTTTATCCGCCTATATAACCGGAACCAGAATATGGGATATAAGCAGACCAACCATAGTCCAAACTCAAAAGTGACCATGTTCTACGCCGCCAATTCTATATTGGACAGAAATTGGTTCTGCCTACGCGTGCAATGGAACCAATATAGAAAACCATGTTATGGACGACTATACCCCAACTGATATGTTATGCCAACAATCTAAAAACAAAAGTATGCGAGAATCAATCGGTGATGAGCATTAACCAAAAAATACCATAACCTTGAAATTACTTCAGTCCTGGAATAGCCGAGCCTTGCAACACTTGATGACCTAGTCATAACATGTAGTCAGGTTCTTTAAATCTTAACCTCAAACGAGGAACGAAAACACAATTATTCCAACGGATATGAATACATTTTACAGTAGAAATGCTCAAGCACTAAGATTTGAGCTAAAATGCTAAATACCACCAGGTTCATATATTCACCACATATTTCTCAACTGATTTAAAACCTGTACTTGTACGAGAAAGATCAAAAGTAAACTCATGGATGCAAATCAAGACTAATTATACAAAAGTCAAATTTGAGAACCATCAGGTCTACAGATACAGAGCATATAGTGTACATCGATTTTCATAGAAAAATAATTAGCAATAATCTGAATAATATCCAAGCAATTCATTCATTATAATAACAAAAACAAAAGGCACAGATCTCCCTAGAAGCTAACTGTCACTGAATCGAGTAATTCATGTCTTCTAGAGGCAAATCCATGTGGTCTCCCTCATCTCCCTGCAACCTCCCCCTTTTTCCCCTTCTGAATTTCTGGAAGGACAAGGATATTTTGTGTGAGAGAGAGATGGAGGGAGAGGGAGAGGGAGGGAAAGAGAGACCTGCATGTCGAGCCCAACCAGGGCGTCTTCCAGCGACTGTACAATAGGGAGAGACTCATCCCAAAGAGCTGCTCCTCTTGATGGCCACCAACCGCTCCTCCTCCAATGGTATGTCAGGAGGAGGCTCATCCCAACGATCCAGGATGCTCCTTCCAGCCCCCAGCCGCTCCTCCGGTTGCGAGCCCTCGGTCGCTCCTTCTCCGACGACACAGCCCGTCGTTTGACCGTGGCAGCGGCACCCTGGAACCTCGCGGCCGACCTCCTCCACCTCCGGCCCAGCGCCGCCCCTCGAGCGCCATAGGGGGAAGAGGAGAGGGCGCGGGCGACGACGGCTCGCCGGAGAGGAGGCCGGCTGTGGTGGAGAGCTAGGGAGGCGGCTGCGACGAGCCGGAGATGGGGACGCGGCGGCCGCGGCGAGACGGAGATGGGGATGCGGTGGGGGGAGGTGGCGGCTGCAAGGATTGGGAGAGGGTTAGGCTGGGGCGCTCGCACGATCGGGCCAGGCGGGCCTCTACACGACCCATGGATAAAATGCGGGTCTGCGGGAGGGCCTCAGCGCCCTGGACGGACGACGGCCGAGATCGCGCCACGTCAGCTCGATCGGACGGCCGAAAATCCAAAGCGCTGTGAGAGCTCCATGGGGGTGCAGCAATCATACCGTGAGATGTTTAGAGTAGGGCTGGTTTAGAGCAACTTTAATAGCATAGTCTGTTGTTAGCCATAAACAAGATACCATGTTATTTACAGCTAATATTTAGCCAACAAGTATAATAGTTGATTATAAAAATGTACTACTTTTTCAATGGATCCCATATTTCATTCACACAACTTATCTAAGAGCACATGTTAAACCTAGCTCTTGCATAAGAGCACACTCACATTCTCTCTCATCTTCTCCCTCCTCCAACTAGATACAAATATGGTATTTTAATTCTTTTAGTCAACTGATTAGAACTTATTGTACTTGCTCTTAGAGAGTACTAGGAAGTGGTAGCGTGGTGTCACGCCGCGTCCGTAGGTTAATCTTGATATCATAAATTAAAGAAGGTAGAATTTTTTTCCAAATAAAAAAGGGGATAAAAGAAGAAGTATTTTTCCCTAAAATTATTATAGAAGAAAGCAACAGTATGCGCAAAATAGCGTTGTTGGCTAAGATAAAAGAAGCGCAAGGAGCTATAGCATGTTGATACGTCCAATTTGCATCACTATTTTATATCGTAATTTGCTGTTATTCATTGATATATTTCATATTGGGACACAATACTTATGTTATTTCATCTATTTTGCATGTTTCATGATTATTTGGAGATCGAGCACCGGAGCCGAGGATTCTCGCTGGAAAAAGCACCGTCAGGATGCAATATTTCGGAAGATCAACTGTGGAAGGAAGTTTTACCAAAAATCCTATTTTTCCAGATGACGAAGTAAGCCAGAAGGGGGAGCCAAGTGGACCCAAGGTGGGCCCACACCATAGGGTGGCGCGGCCCATGGCACAGCCGCGCCACCATGTGGTGTGGGGCCCCTCGGCCTTTTCGCCTCCTTTTCTTCGCGAAATCCTTCGTCCCGAAGACCTAAGCCACGAGAGGAATCCTCACGAAGGGTTACGGCCGCCTCGCGGGGCGGAGAACACCAGAGAGAAAAGAGCTCTCCGGCGGGCAGGAATCCGCTGGGGAAATTCCCTCCCGGAGGGGGAAATCGACGCCATCGTCACCGTTATCGAGCTGGACATCATCTCCATCACCATCACCATCATCTTCATCATCATCACCGCCATCACCACCGCTGGACATCGTCACCGCTGTAGCAATTTGGGTTTGATCTTGATTGTTTGATAGGGGAAACTCTTCCGGTATTGATTTCTACTTGTTATTGATGCTATTGAGTGAAACCATTGAACCAAGGTTTATGTTCAGATTGTTATTCATCATCATATCACCTCTGATCATGTTCCATATGATGTCTCGTGAGTAGTTCGTTTAGTTCTTGAGGACATGGGTGAAGTCTAAATGTTAGTAGTGAACTATGGTTGAGTAATATTCAATGTTATGATATTTAAGTTGTGGTGTTATTCTTCTAGTGGTGTCGTGTGAACGTCGACTACACGACACTTCACCTTTATGGGCCTAGGGGAATGCATCTTGTATTCGTTTGCCAATTGCGGGGTTGCCGGAGTGACGAAACCTAAACCCCCGTTGGTATATCGATGCGGGGAGGGATCGCAGGATCTCAGAGTTTAAGGCTGTGGTTAGATTTATCTTAATTACTTTCTTGTAGTTGCGAATGCTTGCAAGGGGTATAATCACAAGTATGTATTAGTCCTAGGAAGGGCGGTACATTAGCATAGGTTCACCCACACAACACTTATCAAAACAATGAAGATTAATCATCTGTATGTAGCGAAAACACTAGACTAAAATCCCATGTGTCCTCGAGAACGTTTGGTCATTATAAGTAAACAAACCGGCTTGTCCTTTGTGCTAAAAAGGATTGGGCCACTCGCTGCAATTATTTCTCTCGCACTTTACTTACTCGTACTTATTTCATCTGCTATATCAAAACCCCCTGAATACTTGTCTGTGAGCATTTACAGTGAATCCTTCATCAAAACTGCTTGTCAACACCTTCTGCTTCTCGTTGGGTTCGACACTCTTATTTATCGAAGATACTACGATACACCCCCTATACTTGTGGGTCATCACATGTCAACACACTGTCCGGTAGGTGATCGTGAGTTCATTAATAAAATAAGCTAGTAAGAATTTCTCCAAATAAAAGATGCAAACAATAATGGAGCATTTATTTTAGCCATTGTAGAAGAAGGCAGTCTCACTCATGAATAAAAGAGGTGACAAACAATGGATAATAATTTTAAAGTAGGCAGTAGGATTTTTGTGGTATAAGATAGATGATGAACAATCCTTATAGCAGGCGATGCGTCTATCGTTCCATAACTGATTATTGTTTAGAGAGTGTAGGCACTAGGTACATAACAGATAAGAGCAGGTACGGAAATTTAATTTGGCACATGGGAGCATATGCTCTTGTCACCGAGAAAACATTTTGAAATGTTCAAAAAATTCGGATTTTTTTTCTCGCTTACGTATCAATATTTTATGTGCGCACATCAAATCTTGCAAAAAACCGATTTTTTTTGTGATTTATGTGAAAAATACAAAAAAATGTCTCGTACGCAACATTTTTTTACCCAAAAAATTAATCTTTTTTACGGATGACACTCAAAATGTCAGCTGTGAAACCACTTTGTGAACGTGTAGAATTTTGAGATGTATCCACTAAATTTTGTGTTACACATTTTAAAAGTGCATTTAAAACGAAGTTTTAAAACTGGCAAAACGCCACTCCCGTACTCAACCGGCTATAAGGATTTAAATATAATATTTATGCTTAGTTGGAGGAGAAGAGAAGAGAAAATGTAAGTGGACTCTTGCATAAGAGCTAACTCTAGCACGTGCTCCTAAGTACTTTGTGAGAGTGAAAGGTGAGTCATGTATCTACAAAGTAGTACATTTCTATAGCCAATCATTGTACATGTTAGCTATATATTAACTATAGATGTCATGACATTTTGCTTATAGCAAACAACTGGCTACACGAATTTTCTCTGATTGTTACAACTTGTCAAAAATAAAAGGTGATTGTTACACCTTCAGAAATGGAGATGTCGATATGAAGGGGCAGGGAAAGGGAGATGTCAATGGAGTCTGTTTGTAGGCATGCTAGCACAGTTAACCAGATATGATGAAATGTCTGGCGCATCCTCAGGGCCAGGCCGTGGCGGAGAAGAACGTGTTCACCTTGGTCTTTCAGAAGTTTAAGGTAGTGGGGAAGAGCTCGGCCGACAAGATGAACCAGAAGGAACTGTCTTGGTACTGACTCCAGGATACGGTAGATGCAAAAGGGTCGTCCCCTACTAAGATCTGAGGTACTACTAGTTACAAAATTGCCCTGAGGCCAGCGCTCAATGCTCCTGCTGACAGGGACTACACGGATTCTGTCTGAAATCATGAAGAGTGGATTGATCTAGGAAACCAGTTGCAAGGTTAATATCCTGGAGGAGAGAAGGATTCATGTTTCCTGTACTAAAACTGATGAGATTATTGTTCGATTGGAGTCACTAGATCCAAAAGGGTCGTCCCCGAATACGATCTCAGGTACTCCCTCCATCTCAGTTTACTAGTCTTTCTCGTGTCTTTAGGTTGTCAATTTGACCAATATAATTTAAATTATATAATGTAAAAATTATATCATTAAAAAATAGAACATCTAAAAAAATTAATGATATAATTTTTATAACATATAACTAATGCTAATGTGATTAAATTTGCGACCTAGGGTACGTGCACGCCTAATAAACTGTGAGAGAGGGAGTCAGGCCCGGCCCCAAAAATCCAGGGGGCCCAACCTGGTATACTTCTAGGTATATTACGTGTGTACGTGCAGGCCCTGTGTGCGTGTTACCGGTCAAAAGCCAGCAGCAAAGAAAGGCCTATGGGCCATAGGAAGGAGAGGCACGCCGCCGCCCAGGCCCGCAATTAGAGATCGATGGATCGACTCTTCCAAGCAATCCCCAGGACGCATCAGTTCGTCTCCGACCTAGCCGCCTCGTCACCTCGGCTTGAACTACACACGCTGACGTGGGCACTACCCTTCGGGTAACCCACATTACCCTATCCTGTATTGACTAATTGGATGCCCATGAAGACACATGAAGGCGAGATGGGCCACTAGGGCGGCGCACCAGAAGGTTCCTTGACGGGCCAGACAAGGAAGCGATCGAACAAGGAAAGATCGGATCTAAAATTATTGTAAACCTAGTCGTACTCGGTGAGACCTCTTGAGACCTGGCCTCCTATATAAAGGCCAGGAGAGGGGCTGCCGAGGGACACGATCAATCTTAGCAATCTTAGCCAGTAAAAGCTTAGAGCTAGGTCACCTTAGCAATAGCCATCTCGATGAGATCTCATCCGAACTATTCGGCACCCCATTGTAACCCATTGTCATCATAATCAAGAACAGACAGGCAGGACGTAAGGGTTTTACCTCATCGAGGGCCCCGAACCTGGGTAAATCGCTCTCCCCACTTGTCTGTGAACCAATGTCTCGTGTCAGCTTGCAGGATTCCATCAACCCTAAGCCCCTATCGGAGGGCATTGGCGAGGAGTACCCTCGACAATTGGCGCCGTCTGTGGGAAACCTGTCGGCACAAGATCGGACATCGGCTGAACTTGTCATGTCATCAGCAGCTTCGTCAACACCATCATCGCCTCGTCTGGGAAGCCCGATTCGTTTCGGCTCCTACGAATTCACCCCACATAGCGATTCATCTCGCTCGACTTTCTCCGGTCTACAAGGCAACATGGAGATGGCTTTCGGGAGCGTCCACTACAACATCAACTCAGAAGGAATTCTTCGACTGCTAGAATCTCCCATCTCCAGATCGACGAGTCCGAGCGCGTCGTCATCACTCGACCTTTCGGCTGGCCTGATAAGCCCGTCAAGTCCGTCCGCGCCTTCGACTCCCCGGTCGACGTCCTCTATGTCGGTCGGATCTGATGATCCTGCGACCTCGGAGCTAACCTCGTACTACTGCATGAACTGCGACACGAGGCACAGACTGGGGTCAAGCGACACGCCGTTCATCTCCAATGCCTACTATTCATCGGGAGAGGATAGCATCGGCAGCATCACCCAAGGAGACACCCGAAGAGTGGCGCCCCTCCAAGTTTATGTCGCTAACAGGGGAGACGAAGACCGCACCCCCCGTTCCAGCAGGCGAGCTAGTTTTGAAAACAGCGCCAGCAAGAACAACAGCGACCACACCATCACAGAGGAGGAGTGGGCAGCGGCCAAGGCAGCCGTGCTTAACGATACACCGCTTCCAGCAGGAACCACGGTTGGCACTCTCAACGCTTACCGCTCCATATTGGAGAAAAATCGGGAGCGCCTATCTAAGGAGCAAGCCACCCTCGAGAAGAGCCTATCTGCGGCGGACCGATCCAGCGAGCGACGCAGAGGCTCGCGAGGAAGTGCCTCCCGAAGTACCCACGGAGGAGGCAAACATCGATCAAGAATGTCCAGACTTTCGGAAGATGATGCAAGGGAGATAACGTCAAACCTGACCAAGTCCTTTATGACTACGGACACCGCGGGCATGCCACGGCCAAAAACCGTTGCGGGAGCAACAGCCAACCTTGCAGCATACCTCATTAACCAGCGTCCCGAAGGATCCATGGCACGGGCTCACCGTGGTGCCTTAGAAAGTCTCGCGATATTAGGAGATAATCTAGTTCCACGGAAGGAGAAGACCACCTTGCGGACCGGCGGCCCAAAGCACCGCGCAAGAGATGCTCGAGATGAAATTACTCGAGTAGAATCGACAAAGCAAGGCGACGACGCGCCGTCAGAGAGGAATTCGACAGCGATTCTTCGGATGAGACCCAGGAGAACGACGGCGAGCTTAGGGGAGCCGATTGTTTAAGCTACAAAATTCGGGAGGCGATGCCACCCAAGAAGTTCAAACCCACCCCTACCGACGCCGCCAAGTACGATGGGCAGCAGGAGCCAAGATCCTGGATAGAGGACTATCTACAGACAGTAATCCTGCAAAAAGGAAACCAGATAGCAGCAATGCAATGCTTACAACTTTACCTAAAGGACTCAGCGCGAGCCTGGCTTAGAGGTACGCCAAGGGTTCCATTAAGTCATGGGACGACCTAGTAGAAGCGTTCGTCGCCAACTTCCAAGCAACCTACAAAAGGCCCGTCGGGATCCAGGAATTACGGCATTGTCAGCAAAAGCAGAAGGAGTTGATGCGTGCATACATCGGGAGATTCACCAAACTCCTGAACGCTGCGGAAGACGTATCCGTCGATAGAGCGATCGACGCCTTCAGTGATGGCATCCGACGTGAAAGCTATATAGAAGAACTTGGGCGCAAAAAGGCGAAAACCATAACCAAGTTAATGGAAATCGCCAACAGCTGGGCCGATGGCGAAGACAACGTTCGAAAGCCACGACAGCGCAGTGACGACGAAGAGGACGACCAGCCGAAGCACGATTCGGGTGGTCGAAGGGATCGCAACAAGAGAAGGAAGAACCGCAGCTACGATGACAATAACTTGGTGGCCGCAGGTTATTCTGATCGGCGAGGATGATCGGTACGATGACGGGTGAGACGATCGGCAGGGACGGTAATCGGAACAACTGCGGGAACCGTGGCAACTATAAACCACGACAACAGAGAAATCCCGAACTACCCTACGCTGAGCAGATCAACGCCCCCTGCTACCTGCATTCATATACCGATTCCAAGGATGGTAAAATAAAGTCTAGCCACCTGCTCAGGGGCTGTCGGCGGTTCATCGACATGCATAAACTCATCCAGCAGGCAGGCCAGCAACAGCTACCACCGCCACCACCACCACCTCCACCGCAACATCAGGTCCAGCAAGCTCAACCTCACCAACCCAACGAGGCATTTCCACCACCACGTGGGCAGATGAGTATGATTCATAGGACAGGCGTCTCAAGGAGAGAAATGAAGAGGCTCACCCGAGAAATCAACTTGGCGAGAAGCGTTATGGCGAACATCCACGAGTATGTCGAGTGGTCGTCTCAGAATATCACGTTCAGCCGAGCGGATCACCCGATGACTATACCAAAACCAGGACACGCCGCCCTAGTGGTCGAAGCACAGATAGGAGGGTTCAAGATGAGCAAAGTCTTCATGGACGGAGGAAGTGGACTCAACTTGATATTCCTTGACACAATTCAAAGTATGGGGATCACCATGAGAATGTTAGAAGAATCAGACACCCGCTTTCATGGGATTCTCCCTACTTCACCAGCGTACTCTCTTGGCAAAGCATACCTGAACGTCGTCTTCGGCAAATCCGACAATTTCAGGAAGGAGAAGATTGAGTTCGAAGTCGTGAACTGGGAATCACAGTATCACGCCATACTCGTGAGACCAGCTTATGCCAAGTTCATGGCTGTGCTGCACTATGCATACCTCAAGCTGAAAATGCCGGGGAACAATGGAACGAACATCACAGTCCATGGAAGTTTCTCACGCTCAGACAATTGTGATCGTGATTTCAAAGGATTGCTGCAAAGTTTGGGCCACAGCGAGAAACTGTCGACCTTCCGCCCAAGCTGACGATACGAGAAATCAAGGAGGAAAAACATGACAGAGAAACCAAGAAGAAGCCAGCCAACACTTGCTCTTGAAGCCTCGGCAGCAAAAGATTCGGCGGCACAAGCTTCGACGATTCTGCCGTGCGAGAAGATATAGGAGGCAGCAAGGCACTGACAATCGCTGCCCAAGCGCGCCCCTGGCGAAATCAACAACGCTGCAGCAACCACTAGCATGACGAAGAAATCAGAAGATGTTGTCGAATATGAGAAGAACCCCTTCCCCGATAAAGCACTCCCTAGTCTTTAAATTTTTCCCTCTACTTTACACAGGGCTTCCTTTTTTTCGTCCTTTAGTTTCGTATCAATGAGCACTTAAGTTTCAATTCTTGTTAAGCATTGCAGTAATTTAAAGCATCTATGACCGCGACACCATGAACCTTGCTTACAAGTAACGGTACAACGTAACGCGCGGCAGAAGATTGTGCCCCAAGGGAAAAACTTCCACGAGTGCTGCAAAGGAAAACAAGGACATTAATCTGTTGGAGATATGCCCAAGAGGCAATAATAAAAGTGGTTATTATATATCTTTATGTTTATGATAAATGTTTATATACCATGCTATAATTGTATTAACCGAAACATTGATACATGTGTGATATGTAAACAACAAAGAGTCCCTAGTATGCCTCTTAACTAGCTTGTTGATTAATGGATGATTAGTTTCATAATCATGAACATTGGATGTTATTAATAACAAGGTTATATCATTGTATGAATGATGTAATGGACACACCCAATTAAGCGTAGCATAAGATCTCGTCATTAAGTTATTTGCTATAAGCTTTCGATACATAGTTACCTAGTCCTTATGACCATGAGATCATGTAAATCACTTATACCGGAAAGGTACTTTGATTACACCAAACGCCACTTGCGTAAATGGGTGGTTATAAAGGTGGGATTAAGTATCCGGAAAGTATGAGTTGAGGCATATGGATCAACGGTGGGATTTGTCCATCCCGATGACGGATAGATATACTCTGGGCCCTCTCGGTGGAATGTCGTCTAATGTCTTGCAAGCATATGAATAAGTTCATAAGAGACCACATACCACGGTACGAGTAAAGAGTACTTGTCGGGAGACGAGGTTGAACAAGGTATAGAGTGATACCGATGATCAAACCTCGGACAAGTAAAATATCGCGTGACAAAGGGAATTGGTATCGTATGTGAATGGTTCATTCGATCACTAAAGTCATCGTTGAATATGTGGGAGCTATTATGGATCTCCGGATCCCGCTATTAGTTATTGGTCGGAGTGAGTACTCAACCATGTCCGCATAGTTCGCGAACCGTAGGGTGACACACTTAAAGTTGGATGTTGAAATGGTAGAACTTGAATATGGAATGGAGTTCGAATATTTGTTCGGAGTCCCGGATGAGATCCCGGACATCACGAGGAGTTCCGGAATGGTCCGGAGAATAAGATTCATATATAGGATGTCATTTTATGTGATTTAAAATGATGCGGAAGGTTCTATGGAAGGTTCTAGAAGGTTCTAGAAAAGTCCGGAAGAAACCACCAAGGAAGGTGGAGTCCCGGAGGGACTCCACCTCCATGGCCGGCCAACCCTAGAGGGGAGGAGTCCCAAGTGGACTCCCCCTATGGGGGCCGGCCACCCCCCCACATGGAAGGGGGAATCCCACCCCAAGTGGGATTCCCACCTTGGGTAGGTTTCCCTATCACATGGAAGGTTTTTGGTTCGGGTCTTATTCGGAGACTTGTAGTCCAACACTTGGGGCTTCCACCTATATAATGAGGGGCCAAGGGGAGGGGGCCGGCCACCCCAAGACCACAAGCTGGCCGCACCCCCTAAGTGGCCGGCCACCCCCTCCCAAACCCTAGCCGCCCCCTCTCCTCCATAGCTCCCGCGTGCTTTAGCGAAGCTCCGCCGGAGTTCTCCACCGCCACCGACACCACGCCGTCGTGCTGTCGGATTCAAGAGGAGCTACTACTTCCGCTGCCCGCTGGAACGGGAGGTGGACGTCGTCTTCATCAACAACCGAACGTGTGACCGAGTACGGAGGTGCTGCCCGTTCGTGGCGCCGGTGATCAAGATCTTCTACGCGCTTTTGCAAGCGGCAAGTGAACGTCTACCGCAGCAACAAGAGCCTCATCTTGTAGGCTTTGGAATCTCTTCAAGGGTGAGACTCGATAAACCCCTCGTTGCTACCGTCTTCTAGATTGCATCTTGGCTTGGATTGCGTGTTCGCGGTAGGAAATTTTTTGTTTTCTATGCAACGTTATCCTACGGTGGTATCGAGCCGTGTCTATGCATAGATGGTTGCACGAGTAGAACACAATGGTTTTGTGGGCGTTGATGCTCTTGTTATCTTTAGTTGAGTACTTTGCATCTTTATGGCATAGTGGGATGAAGCGGCTCGGACTAACTTTACATGACCGCGTTCATGAGACTTGTTCCTCGTTCGACATGCAACTTGTATTGCATAAGAGGCTTTGCGGGTGTCTGTCTCTCCTACTATAGTAAAGATTCAATTTACTCTTCTATTGACAACATTAGTATCAACGTTGTGGTTCATGTTCGTAGGTAGATTAGATCTCTCTCGAAAACCCTAAACCACGTAAAATATGCAAACCAAATTAGAGACGTCTAACTTGTTTTTGCGGGGTTTGGTGATGTGATATGGCCATAATGTGATGATGAATATGTATGAGATGATCATTATTGTATTGTGGCAACCGGCGGGAGCCTTATGGTTGTCTTTAAATTTCATGTTGAGTAGTATTTCAAAGTAGTTGTAATAGTTGCTACATGGAGGACAATCATGAAGACGGCGCCATTGACCTTGACGCTACGCCGACGATGATGGAGATCATGCCCGAAGATGATGGAGATCATGTCCGTGCTTTGGAGATGAAGATCAAAGGCGCAAAGACAAAAGGGCCATATCATATCACATATGAACTGCATGTGATGTTAATCCTTTTATGCATCTTATTTTGCTTAGATCGCGACGGTAGCATTATAAGATGATCCCTCACTAAAATCTCAAGATAATAAAGTGTTCATCCTTAGTAGCACCGTTGCCAAGACTTGTCGTTTCGAAGCATCTCGTGATGATCGGGTGTGATAGAATCAACAAGTGCATACAACGGGTGCAAGACAGTTTTGCACATGCGGATACTAAGGTGGCCTTGACGAGCCTAGCATGTACAGACATGGTCTCGGAACACGTGATACCGAAAGGTAGAGCATGAATCATATGGTTGATATGATGAACACTTTGAGTGTTCGCCATTGAAATCACACCTTGTCTCGTGATGATCGGACTTAGGTGCGGTGGATTTGGTTCGTGTGATCACTAAGACAATGCGAGGGATATTGTTTTGAGTGGGAGTTCACCTAGATTTTTAATTATGTTGAATTAAAATTTGAACTCAATTTGTCATAAACTTAGTCTAAACTATTGCAAATATATGTTGTAGAGATGGCGTCCCCAATCAATTTTAACCAGTTCCTAGAGAAAGAAAAGCTTAAGAGCAACGGTAGCAACTTCACCGATTGGTTCCGTCATGTGAGGATCTTCCTCTCTGGCGGAAATATGCAATATGTGCTTGATGCACCGCTAGGTGACCCTCCTGCAGAAACTGAAACCGATGAAGTAAAAGCTGTTTACGAGACTCGGAAAACTCGGTACTCTCAAGTTCAGTGTGCCCTCCTGTGCAGTCTGGAAGCCGATCTTCAAAAACGTTTTGAGCACCACGATCCTCATGAGTTGGTCAATGAGCTGAAAGCTATATTTGAGACTCATGCGGCCGTGGAATGCTATGAAGCATCGAAACACTTCTTCGAGCTGCATGATGGAAGAAGGCAGCTCCGTTAGTGAGCACATGCTCGCCATGACCGGGCATGCGAAGAAACTCGGTGACTTGGGAATAGTGATTCCTAACGGATCGGGGATTAATCGTGTCCTTCAATCACTGCCACCAAGTTACAAGAACTTTGTGATGAACTACAATATGCAGAACATGAACAAGGAGTTACCTGAACTCTTTGGCATGCTAAAAGCTGCTGAGATTGAGATCAAGAAAGAGCACCAAGTGTTGATGGTCAACAAGACCACCGAGTTTCAAGAAACGGGGCAAGTCTAAGGGAAAATTCAAGAAGGGTGGCAAGAAAGCTGCCACGCCTCCTATGAAACCTAAGAACGGCCCTAAGCCCGATGCTTGAGTGCTATTACTGCAAGGAGAAGGGACATCTGGAAGCGTAATTGCTCCAAGTATTTGGCGGATGCGAAGAGCGGCCTTGTCAAGAAGAAGAAAGAAGGTATATCGATATACATGTTATAGATGTTTATCTCATCGGTTCTCGTTCTAGTACACGGGTATTTGATACTTGGTTCGGTTGCTCATATTTGTAACTCGAAACGGGAACTAAAGAATAAACGAAGACTGCGAAAGATGAAGTGACGATGCGCGTTGGAAATGGATCCAAAGTCGATGTGATCGCTGTCGGCACACTTCCTCTACATCTACCTTCGGGATTAGTTTTAAGCCTAAATAATTGTTATTTTGTACCCGCGTTGAGCATGAACATTATATCTGGATCTTGTTTAATGCAAGACGGTTATTCATTCAAGTCCGAGAATAATGGTTGTTCTATTTTTATGAATAATATCTTTTATGGTCGAGCACACTGAAAAGAATGGCTTATTTACGTTAGATCTCGATAGTAGTGATACGCATATACATAACATTGATGCTAAGCGAATTAAATTGAATGATAATTCTACTTATATGTGCACTTGTCGTCTTGGTCATATTGGAGTGAAACGCATGAAGAAACTCCATACTGATGGATTACTTGAATCACTTGACTTTGAGTCACTTGATAGATGCGAAGCATGTCTAATGGGAAAAATGACTAAGACTCCATTTTATGGTATGATGGAGCGAGCTACTGACTTATTGGAAATCATACATACCGATGTGTGTGGACCAATGAGCGTAGCATCGCGCGGTGGTTATCGTTATGTTCTAACCTTCACAGATGATCTGAGTAGATATGGGTATATCTATTTCATGAAACATAAATCCGAAACTTTTGAGAAGTTTAAGGAATTCCAAAGTGAAGTAGAAAATCAACGTAACAAGAAGATTAAATTTCTACGATCTGATCGCGGAGGTGAATATCTGAGTTATGAGTTTGGCATGCATTTAAAGAAATGCGGAATACTTTCACAATTGACACCGCCGGGAACACCACAACGAAACGGTGTGTCCGAACGTCGTAATCGAACTCTCTTAGATATGGTTCGTTCTATGATGTCTCTTACTGATTTGCCGTTATCATTTTGGAGTTATGCATTAGAGACAGCCGCATTCACTTTAAATAGAGCACCATCAAAATCCGTAGAAACGACACCGTATGAATTATGGTTTAATAAGAAACCTAAGTTGTCGTTCCTTAAAGTTTGGGGTTGCGAAGCCTATGTAAAAAAGTTACAACCGGACAAGCTAGAACCCAAAGCGGAGAAATGCGTCTTCATAGGATACCCTAAGGAAACTATAGGGTACACTTTCTATCACGGATCCGAAGGCAAAATCTTTGTTGCTAAGAACGGAACCTTTCTTGAGAAAGAATTTCTCACTAAAGAAGTGACTGGAAGAAAAGTAGAACTCGATGAGATTGATGAATCTATACTCGTTGATCGAGTAGCGCGATATCGGAAGTTGTACCTGTACCGCCTACACCGGCAACGAGAGGAAGCTAATGATAATGATCATGAAACTTCGAACGAGGAAACTACGCGAACCTCGCGGATCGACAAGGGAACGTGCCACTCCTGATTGGTATGATCCTTGTCTAAATGTCATGATTGTGGATAACAATGATGAGGACCCTACGACGTATGAAGAAGCGATGATGAGCCCAGATTCCAACAAATGGCAAGAAGCCATGAAATCCGAAATGGGATCCATGTATGATAACAAAGTATGGACTTTGGTAGACTTACACGATAGCCGAAAGGCTGTCGAGAATAAATGGATCTTCAAGAGAAAAACAGATGCTTGATGGTAATATTACTTGTCTATAAAGCTCGACTTGTCGCAAAGGGTTTCCGACAAATTCAAGGTGTTGACTACGATGAGACTTTCTCACCTGTAGCGAAGCTAAAATCTGTGAGGATTTTGTTAGCAATAGCTGCATTTTTCGATTATGAGATTTGGCGAGATGGATGTCAAAACGGCGTTCCTTAATGGAGACATTGAGGAAGAGTTGTATATGGTACAACCCAAAGGTTTTGTCGATCCTAAAAATGCTGACAAAGTATGCAAACTTCAGCGTTCAATTTATGGACTGAAGCAAGCATCAAGAAGTTGGAACCGACGCTTTGATAAGGTGATCAAAGACTTCGGGTTTATACAGTGCCATGGAGAGGCCTGTATTTACAAGAAAGTGAGTGGGAGCTCTGTAGCATTCCTGATATTATATGTAGATGACATATTATTGATTGGGAATGATATAGAACTATTAAGCGGTGTAAAAGGTTATTTGAATAACAGTTTTTCAATGAAAGACCTTGGTGAAGCATCGTATATATTAGGCATCAAGATTTATAGAGATAGATCAAGACGCCTAATAGGGCTATCACGAGTACATACCTGGACAAGATTCTAAAGAAGTTTAGAATGGACGAAAGTAAGAAAGGGTTTTTACCTATGTTACCAGGCAAGGTCTTGAGTAAGACTCAAGGACCGGCTACGGCAGAAGAAAGAGAAAGGATGAATCGGATCCCCTATGCTTCGGCAGTAGGCTCTATTATGTATGCCATGCTATGTACAAGACCGGATATAGCGCATCTGTTAGTTTGACTAGCAGATATCAAAGTGATCCGGGAATGGAACAACTGGACAGCGGTCAAGAATATCCTGAAGTACTTGAAAAGAACTAAGGATATGTTTCTTTGTTATGGAGGTGACCAAGAGCTCGTTGTAACAAGTTACACCGATGCAAGTTGGAACACCGATCCCGATGACTCTAAGTCACGGTACGGGTACGTGTTTATATTGAATGGTGTTGCGATAAGCTGGGCAAGCTCGAAGCGGTGCACGGTGGCGAAGTCTTCAACGGAATCGGAGTACATAGCGGCTTAGAGGCTTCATCAGAAGCGGTATGGATGAAGAGGTTCATTGTAGAGCTCGGTGTGGTTCCTAGTGCATTGGACCCACTAGTCATATACTGTGACAACATGGGTGCCATCGCCAATGCACAAGAACCAAGGTCACACAAGAGGCTGAAGCATATCAAGCTGCGTTACCACTCGATTCACGAGTACATCGAAGATGGAGAAGTAAAGATTTGCAAAGTACACCGATCTGAATGTAGCAGATCCGTTGACTAAAGCTCTCCCTAGGGCAAAGCATGACCAACACCAGAATGCCATGGGTGTTAGGTTCCTTACAATGTAATCTAGATTATTGACTCTAGTGCAAGTGGGAGCCTGTTGGAGATATGCCCAAGAGGCAATAATAAAAGTGGTTATTATATATCTTTATGTTTATGATAAATGTTTATATACCATGCTATAATTGTATTAACCGAAACATTGATACATGTGTGATATGTAAACAACAAAGAGTCCCTAGTATGCCTCTTAACTAGCTTGTTGATTAATGGATGATTAGTTTCATAATCATGAACATTGGATGTTATTAATAACAAGGTTATATCATTGTATGAATGATGTAATGGACACACCCAATTAAGCGTAGCATAAGATCTCGTCATTAAGTTATTTGCTATAAGCTTTCGATACATAGTTACCTAGTCCTTATGACCATGAGATCATGTAAATCACTTATACCGGAAAGGTACTTTGATTACACCAAACGCCACTTGCGTAAATGGGTGGTTATAAAGGTGGGATTAAGTATCCGGAAAGTATGAGTTGAGGCATATGGATCAACGGTGGGATTTGTCCATCCCGATGACGGATAGATATACTACTGGGCCCTCTCGGTGGAATGTCGTCTAATGTCTTGCAAGCATATGAATAAGTTCATAAGAGACCACATACCACGGTACGAGTAAAGAGTACTTGTCGGGAGACGAGGTTGAACAAGGTATAGAGTGATACCGATGATCAAACCTCGGACAAGTAAAATATCGCGTGACAAAGGGAATTGGTATCGTATGTGAATGGTTCATTCGATCACTAAAGTCATCGTTGAATATGTGGGAGCTATTATGGATCTCCGAGATCCCGCTATTAGTTATTGGTCGGAGTGAGTACTCAACCATGTCCGCATAGTTCGCGAACCGTAGGGTGACACACTTAAAGTTGGATGTTGAAATGGTAGAACTTGAATATGGAATGGAGTTCGAATATTTGTTCGGAGTCCCGGATGAGATCCCGGACATCACGAGGAGTTCCGGAATGGTCGGAGAATAAGATTCATATATAGGATGTCATTTTATGTGATTTAAAATGATGCGGAAGGTTCTATGGAAGGTTCTAGAAGGTTCTAGAAAAGTCCGGAAGAAACCACCAAGGAAGGTGGAGTCCCGGAGGGACTCCACCTCCATGGCCGGCCAACCCTAGAGGGGAGGAGTCCCAAGTGGACTCCCCTATGGGGGCCGGCCACCCCCACATGGAAGGGGGAATCCCACCCCAAGTGGGATTCCCACCTTGGGTAGGTTTCCCTATCACATGGAAGGTTTTTGGTTCGGGTCTTATTCGGAGACTTGTAGTCCAACACTTGGGGCTTCCACCTATATAATGAGGGGCCAAGGGGAGGGGCCGGCCACCCCAAGACCACAAGCTGGCCGCACCCCCTAAGTGGCCGGCCACCCCCTCCCAAACCCTAGCCGCCCCCTCTCCTCCATAGCTCCCGCGTGCTTTAGCGAAGCTCCGCCGGAGTTCTCCACCGCCACCGACACCACGCCGTCGTGCTTGTCGGATTCAAGAGGAGCTACTACTTCCGCTGCCCGGCTGGAACGGGAGGTGGACGTCGTCTTCATCAACAACCGAACGTGTGACCGAGTACGGAGGTGCTGCCCGTTCGTGGCGCCGGTGATCAAGATCTTCTACGCGCTTTTGCAAGCGGCAAGTGAACGTCTACCGCAGCAACAAGAGCCTCATCTTGTAGGCTTTGGAATCTCTTCAAGGGTGAGACTCGATAAACCCCTCGTTGCTACCGTCTTCTAGATTGCATCTTGGCTTGGATTGCGTGTTCGCGGTAGGAAAATTTTTGTTTTCTATGCAACGTTATCCTACATAATCCTTCCCTCTTCTTCAGATGCCTCTACGAGTGCCGCAAAAAGCAAAAGTTTGGAAAACATAAGACAACCCACGTTAGATATTTCACTTATGGAAATATCAAAGAACAACGGGCTCATCGGCAGAACCATTGCACCCGAAATATTCGGAAATGACTGTCGAAACTTACAATCGGTTGAAAGGAAAGTTGCAGATACAATAGGTTTAGCAAAACCTGCAACACGAGTTGATCACTCATAATGATTTGCTGACCAACCAGTATACATGCATATAACGGGCAACTAAGATTTGCTCCTTCAAAAATCTGCCAACGGCACGGTAAAAGTACATATTCATGTATTTACCAACTAACAAGTTTCAGCTTAACAATCCTAACACTTGGATGGATTGGCCAATGCAATTCATTTTACAAAAATAATTTTACACCCTAACGTCACCCTTGCGGAGTTTCCCTTTATTCAGGTACCTTCGACTCCTCCTCAAGCCTGTCGACAATTATGTTGGCAGGCAATAATACCTTCGGGTACAGTTCTTCAAAATCGCCAGTTGCGTTGGCAATTGGTAGCAAACAGGCTGAGGGATAACGAGCAAGCACAAGGGCAAGCGTACACTTGGCCCCTGCAAAAACTTGAGCTCTCACCAAGTCCCGATTCTTCTTGGCGTTCCCAAATTCGGACATCAGAGTTAAAAGCGTAGGGGGAATTGCATTCAAAGGAAACATCGTCTTCCAAACCACCCTCATAGCTTTGTAACACTTGTCAAAGAATTGGTGGACTTGTTGGACCCGATCCTTAAATTTCACAATAGCCGAAGCCTTCGAGTGTTCTCGCCAGAAAATTTCTTCGGATGAGGAAAGCTGGGTTAAAGCATGCACTCGCTCGTGTATCCGCTTGTTCTCTTCCGCACGATTCAAAGCTATGACTGGCAAAAGAATCAATAAAGAGTCAGACAAGGCGTTGCTGACAAAAGGGCAAAGGAGTCAGGAAACTTACAGTTCAAACTCTCGGTAGCTTTATGTAGCTCAGTAAGAGTGTACCGCTCCACGTCGGCTGCAATCTCGCTCTTCTTATTGATAATAGCAGCCAAGGCATAAGTGCTCCGCAGGTCCTTTTCCATCTGCGTAATCTGATCCTTCATACGCTGGATCCGATCACTTTCAGGAAGGGCACCCGAAGAGTCATCAACAAACGAGGGCACTGGGAAGACCTGCAGGGAACACCGTTACAAAAGGATGATGGATATGGTACATCTGAGCATCCGAAGTAACTCCCATCGGGAGAAGTACAAGAAGAAATATTATAACAAAAGTGTGCTAACAACATTGCTAGCACGGAGTTTATTACAAGCATAAGTTTTGCGGCAGAACAATGTTTCACATCAGCTCAAGCATAAGTTTGCTACAAGAATTAAGGGGCATGGGTCTGAGTCGATAAACTGGGTCCGGATCGACGACTTCCTTGATGAAACCGAGTTCAAGGAGCCGTCGAGCACAAGTAAGGGCGAGACGCTTTAAAGGCGCTTAGGTCAACAAGCTGCCCGTCTTGCTCTTTCGGCAGCCCCTTAGTCATCTCTTCAATATCACCCTTAAAGCCGTAACCCATCATAAGCTGGAAGGCTAGGACAGCACCATAAGTGCGCGATGTACGCTTGAATACCTCGATAGCGTCCTTGGTATCAACCGCGAAGGCATCGATCAGCTGCCCCAGGGTCTTGTCTTGCTTGATCTTGGGAAAAATCTTCGAGTGCATCCGTGCCAGGGCACCCTTTCCCTTCACAAGAAGCTCCCGCGTAAGCTGGTGAGAGGCAAGAATCATCGACGTAGCGTTTGCCGGGGAATTGTCTGGAACTCTGTCTAGGGCATCAGCAGGGATGTTCGCCGCTTCTGCAGGAGAAAGAAAGAAAAAAACATTGGCCAAAGGATCGAATCCATAAGTGCATCAATCGACAGAGGTGTATAAAATAGTACCTAGCAAGGCCAAAGAATACTGACGAAGGGCTTCATCCTTTTCGGCTGCCCGAGCTTCAGCCATCAGCCTGGATGCTTCCTCCTCCTTCAGCTTCTCCTTCAGCCTGCCCAGTTCTTCCTTCAAAGAGTCAACTTCTTGGCGAGCCTCAGCAGCTATCTTGACTGCGCCATCTAATTTCAAGGAGAAAGACTCGACTTCCTTTTGTAGCCGAGCCTTGTCAACTTCCAGAGAAGTGAATTGGGAGGCAAAGGCCTCCAAAGAGGAAATAACGCCCCGTAGGTCCTTAAGAAAGAAGGATGTTTTATCAAGAAATTGTTAAGCAAAGCACGCTCCAAGAGATTTGCATCACGATTGGAAAAAGACTTACAGAAGGAGGAGTCGCGGCGGCAGTAGTTGGAGAAGGGGCTGCCTTGGGAGCCGAAGCTTCGGAAGCTACTATGACCGGCGGGGCAGCGTCAGATTTGGCTTTCTTAGTCGGAGGCTCGATAAAGCCTTCGTCGCTGCAAAGATGAATGCCTGACAATGGTTATAAAAGGAGTATGAAAAATAAAAGGGCAAATGTAACTTCAGAGAAGAAACTGCTTACATGTCGAAGAGATCATCTTCATCGGCAAAGCCGCCGGTTGATCTCTTCGCAGGTGAAGCCTTGGCCTCCTCCGCAGCTGCATCAACAAAGGTATCACGATCAGCGTTGTCATTACGCATTGATCCATCTGCGTCACCAGCGTCATCAGCTCAGGAAGGAAGGTCGAAGTGGGCAACTTCAAAATCTATCGGACCATTATATTTGTCATCTGGGCCTGTGTGCTCGACAGTGTGAAAATCTACGGGGATTGAGGATCCTCTCCCCTCAGAAGTATCATCCGGCGAATCATGCATATTTTCAGAAGCTATGGGGATCTGTCAAAGAAAATAACAAGTAAGAACAATGGAAACCATGTCAGCCAAGAAAAAGCAAGCATAATGAGGACGTGAAGAAAGAAAAAATACCTTTGATGGTGGATGGTCAGCGTCAAGGGGAGTGTAAGAAGAAACCAACGGAATCGAATCTTCCTGGGTAAAGGAAGTAAGACGACGGACTTCATCAAGCAACTCCTTTCCCAACAGATCGGCAGCGTTAATCCTGGTCTCGTCCTTTGGACCTGAGTACAACCACATCGGGTGAACTCTGGCCATGGCTGGTTGCACTCGACGTTTCAAGAATACCGCTGCCACCTCTGTGCCGATCATAGTTTGGCCATCGGCCTCTTTGACTCGGAGGAATTTGGTAAATAGTTCTTCGGCTGCTACTCTTTCATCGAGTGAGAGGATATTCTTCCAGGAATTCTTGGGCTTGGCTTCGGAAACATCGGCAAAGCAAGGAAGCTGAGATTCGAGTGACAGGGAGTCCTTGATGTAAAACCATTTCAGCCTCCACCCTTGCACGGACTCTCTCATTGGGAAATTGAAGTAATTGACCTCTGAGCGAGCTACAAACCCCACTCCTCCGGTGTCAAAGTATCCATTACTGCTGCTGTATCTCTTCACATAGAAGATCTTTTTCCACAGCCCGAAATGAGGTTCGATACCCAGAAACGCCTCGCAAAGGGTGACGAACACAGCAACGTGGAGGATTGAGTTGGGGGTAAGTTGCCATAGCTGAATTTCGTACGTTCGTAAGAGGTGGAGGAGGAATCCATGGGTAGGAAGCGAAAGGCCTCGGTACAGGAAAGATAAGAACATCACGGTAAAGCCAGCAGGGGGATCAGGCCGAGAAATCGCACTGGAAGGATCACGTTTCCCTCTTCGGAAGAAATCAATCCCAGGCTTCGGGATCTCTTCTCGTCACGCTTGGTGACGGTTGATGCCACCCAATCTCTGGGCTTGACCTTTAAACTCGACGGCGCTGGCGGCGCCGGAGTTGGGGGAGGAGCACTTGGAGCGCTCCCCTTCGGAAGAGAAGAAGAGGATTTGGCGGCGGCGCCTCCGCTGGTAGAACTGGCAGCGACGGCAGGATTCTTCTTCTTCACCATTGTGAGATCTGATGAAGATTGGAAAAGCAGTGGTGGCGGCGCAGCAACGGCAAAGAGAGGAAGAAATGAAAAGAATGAGGAGATGCTACGGAAAACGTGGAGAAGATTAGAGATTTCTCGCCCTCTGAAGATTTTGAGGAAAAGATAAGCGTTGTGTAAGCACGTGGCGCTTGAAGAAAGAGTGGAATTGGCGGCCCATTATTCCCACGTCGTGCGAAAATCGAGGAGAGGCCTCGATCGCCACGCGTGCATTAGTCAAGCCCTAAAAACTGCCTGCGCAGAGCTAGGGTGGGCCCGTCAGGTCAAGTCTTGTCAATCAGCCCACAGCAGTTACACGTCAACAGTGACGTCATAAAAAATTGAAGCATTCGAAGGAAAAAAGAAAAGCTATCGGATAAAGGACTTGAGTCTACGCCCGGCTGCAGACATCCGTACCTAGACTCGGGGGCTACTCCCATCGGGAGTGCTGACGCGCACCCGATAAAATGAAGACTCGACAGAATGAGCAGTCGAAGGAAGAAGGTTTGAGTCTGCACTCGGTTGCAAGCGCTCGCACCCGGACGCTCGGGGGCTATTACTCCCATCGGGAGCGCGTGATGCACACCCGATAGAAGTTTTTTTCACTCCAGGATCATGCCCGGGGACTTGATTCTGTGTAGGGTAACGTTGTTTTGCCATCGGCAGTTAATCAAACAATAGTTGGGCACGTTACTCATTATCCTTTGCATAAAGAAAATATATTGGATGACCTATGAAAATCTGTGGAAAACATCAGCAGAGGAAAATATTCGAGTGGTACAACTTGAGTCTACGCACGGATTGTGAGCATCCGTACCTAGACTCGGGGGCTACTCCCATCGGGAGCGCTGAAGCGCACCCGATAAAATGAAGACAGAGCAGATCCAAGATGAACAAGGACAACGAAGGAGAAGAACATCAGGATAAGACATACTTTAGTCTCTACCCGAACTATCTTCGGCTAGACACTCGGGGGCTACTGACGTGGGCACTACCCTTCGGGTAACCCACATTACCCTATCCTGTATTGACTAATTGGAGGCCCATGAAGACACATGAAGGCGAGATAGGCCACTAGGGCGGCGCACCAGAAGGTTCCTTGACGGGCAAGACAAGGAAGCGATCGAACAAGGAAAGATCGGATCTAAAATTACTGTAAACCTAGTCGTACTCGGTGAGACCACTTGAGACCTGGCCTCCTATATAAAGGCCAGGAGAGGGGCTGCCGAGGGACACGATCAATCTTAGCAATCTTAGCCAGCAAAAGCTTAGAGCTAGGTCACCTTAGCAATAGCCATCTCGACGAGATCTCATCCGAACTATTCGGCACCCCATTGTAACCCATTGTCATCATAATCAAGAACGAGACGGTGCAGGACGTAAGGGTTTTACCTCATCGAGGGCCCCGAACCTGGGTAAATCGCTCTCCCCGCTTGTCTTTGAACCGATGTCTCGTGTCAGCTTGCAGGATTCCATCAACCCTAAGCCCCTATCGGAGGGCATTGGCGAGGAGTACCCTCGACACACGCCGGCGATCCTCCGACCACAAAGATCAGCGAGACAGTGCGCAGTAGCGTGGGGCCTCCTTCAATCTTCAGTTCATCATCTGTACGACCGCAAATATCAGCGAGACACGGACACTGTAACAATTCGGGGCCCCTGTGGCCAGAATACAAGCACACACACATCGCCGATTTAATCGATGACTTCTAAGGTATATTATATTATACTTTCCTATACATGATGCATAGTTTTTACCATTCAGAATTTGATTTGTTTTCTTTTTTAGCATTATGGTTATCATGTCTTCCTTCTCGAGAAAGTGTCCAGATGGTAACACTAAAACGAAAAAAAGCAAAACAAGTGGTGGCCTTGATACAATCGCAGAGGGGAGATATTCACAAAATTTTCAAATCTAATACTGGTGTTTGATACAAGATGTTGCAATCACCATCCACGTGCATTGAGTTTAATTTGAAGCGAATAGAAGGCGTAACAGAATATTTTGAGAGCTAGGGTTTTCTTCAAGCTTGAACAGTACCAAAGAAATTGCAAATGAAATGGGTGTAGATGCGTTTTTTTCCAGTAAAACGTTATGCTACGAGGAAGAATCGGTTTGACATCAACATCGACCCCATCATAAGTGAATTTGCATCAAGGAATGCAAAAAGGAAATGTTAAGGTAACCTGCATCTGTATGCTTTTCAGTGATTTTGAGAAAATATTTATATGCATATATCTATAAATATAGTTGTGATATCTATATTAAGGGCCCCAAGTTTTATTCTCGCCCTAGGTCTCAAAAACCTTAGGACCGGCCCTGGAGGGAGTAGCAGTTACAAAATTGCCCTGGGCCTGCACTCAATGCTCCTGCTGACGACATGGACTACAATGATATCTGTCTGAAATCATGACGAGTGGATTGATCTAGGAAACCGGATGCAATGCTAAAATCCTGGAGGAGAAAAAGGAGTCATGCTTCTTCTATGCAGACTTAAAACTGATGAGATTGTTGTCCGATTGGACTCGCTGGATGTTGAAATTGGAGAAGATGTTTCAAGTTCTGAGAATTGGGCAGATGTTAAAGAACATCAACAGAGAAACGGAGCTTTGTTGTGGAAGAGAAGTGCTCCACATGCTAAATCTTAAGATGGACTTACGACGGCGAAAACAGATTTGTCTGCCATGTTGTGCCTATGTTGATGATTTCCACATAATTGATGCGTAGTACATACATCTTAAGTTAAGGCGTTCAGAAACTGATGTCGACTAAGCGCAAGTAGACTTCTGCAACATACCGATTCCATTGCAGAGCATAACTAGGTTTTGAAAAGTCTATTAGTGAAATGAACAAAGACCCTATTATGTATCTGCAGATGGCATAGCTTTCTTTGCCCCATCAAATTTATGTTGCTTCTTCCGGGCAGCTGTCCATGCTTTCAAGGATTCGGACTCTCATGGTCATTTTTTGGCATCGATGCTTGTTTTCTGTGAGAACTGGCTATTCACAAAGGAGATTTAATAAGTTAGCTCTGAAACTTTACTTCATATTTTTCTCTTTCTGTATTCATCTTTTTCCATATTACTCTTTACTAATACCTACACATACCAGCTGCGGTGATTTTCAAACCCTTTGTCCAGAATTTCCTTTCGATTCCTTTCTTACCAAGTATTTACTATTTACCTGACTGTTTGTATGAGAAACTTTCTGGTCACTATACTAATACAAAAACACTCTTTCTTTTGAAGCAATAATAACAGTTATGTGTGCGGCACAAGATTGTATACTTTGCACATCTTCTTCTGCCATATTTTATCATGGCTCTACCGAAAATGTGGAACTAACTTTGTACATTGACTCCCCTAACATATGTGAGTTTCTTCTTGTTGCTTCCTTTCTTGCCTGCCCAAACTATGACCACTTGCTATTGAGTTATCCTCACTTGGAAGTTGTTGATATTGATCCGGTTCTTCTGTACTTGCAGCTGTTCCATCGCCCGAAGAACTCTCACTTCATAGGTTTACAAGAAATTAGGTCTGTTAGGTTACTACAAGGACTGACATATGTGGACATGGATGATGGATCTAGAAAGACTTGAACTGACTTACTTCAGCGAGTAGATGATCAATCCAATGGCCACAACTGTGAATGCTACATAGTACAGCCAGTTTATCTGTTGGTTTCACCTAAATCATGTGAGCATGTAGTACTGCAATATATTGTGACCGGGTGCAAAGATCGGTAAGAAATTGTCACCTGTTCTTGATAGAACAATACTCGAATGGCAACTGCCCACATGTCAGATGTTAATAGTGAGAGATTAAACAATGTTGATCCACTCATCTGCAAGAGTGATGGTCATCAGAAAGGGCTAAACTTGTTTTGGACTGTAAAAATGAGAAATGAAAGGGCCTTCTGTCTCATATTTTCTAATAAGCTATTATCACCCAAATAGCTTACTTTATACTTATTTATTCACATAATTCATAACCACTTGTAGGAACCTATGTTTGTTGTTTTCTACAAAGTGTAGCTTATTTTCTGCTTAACATGTTGGAGGGAACTTAACCTTAAGAACTAACGGAGTAATGGTGTAGAACATAAATAGTGCAACGGCAAATCCTGCGAACAAGCTTATCTGTAAAAAAAAAGAAGAGAAAAGTACTTAGCAGAATTGAGTTTTATTTCAGAAAATTCAGAAAACTGTATTGCAGATAGAAGAGTTGAACCACAACTATAGATCACTACCATTGTTGGAGACCAGGCAGCTGCTTCTAGGCTCTTCCTTTCGAGTATAAATCTGATGTTTTGTCAGGTTAAAAGGTGAAGTGAATATTGGCTCCACGAGAGTATATATAAGATATATATGTTCCAGAAAAGTTGTTGATACTTTAACGATGCAAGAACCAGAGTAAATGTATAGAAAGCAGTAACAATGGATTGTGCCAGTTTTTGTTGTTGTTGCTAGTTTGTAATTAATAAGGAACTGTGGAGAGTATACATCTGAATTGTACTGACAAGCACCCCAAATAGTCCAAGCATTGCAACAAGTTCTACTCGATCATTCTTCTTGACACAGTATTCCTACATATTCAAGGATAGAACACGTGTATTAGAATTTTGAGAAAATATTACTGGTAGTAGCAGGATGTATATCATCACCAACGGACCAACCTGCCCAACATTGCTAAACGCAAAACAAACTGTCCCAGCAATAACAAGGGTATCCCCTAGAAGTGGCATTTTACTTGGATCTGCAGAAAAGGAAAGGTTTCTGTAAGCCGTTAACACTTGCTAGCTTCGATGTACAAATTGGGGAAACAGTTTCAGCTTGTCAAAAAAATGGGGAAACAATTTCAGCTTGTAGGGTTCATAAAGTGAGGTCTTTATTTGATTAACTCTCTACCAGTCATATTGCCAATTTTCTATCTTATTCAGCAGTAAATTTGATCTCGTAGACTATTATTGTACTACCATGATTTCTTACTGTCAAGAACTTCATCCTGTACCTATCTTCGGTTTATCACTGAGATTTTGTAACTGGCATTTTAATTTTACTAGTTGTTTTAACTCTTAAGTAGCTACCTACTTAGAGCATCTCTAGTGGCTCCTCTATATGATCCTCTAAATGTTTATAGATGACCATGAGCTGAAAAAGCGCTTCCAGTGGCTCATCTAAATGGCCATCTAAATATAGAGGACCATCCATTTCCTCTACTCATCCTCCAAATTTGGAGGACGGAGCGAGGACCATCCAAAGCAAAATCCTTCCCCGCGCACACATCTCCACACACCTCTGAGATCAAGAGGTCCACTTGACAGTGACTATATCAAAAATATAGATGGTCTAGATATAGACGTTCCACTGAAAAACTTAGAACATCTAAAAGGAAATCTTTATAGATGGTCATCTATATGGAGATATAGAGGTCCTCATTTAGAGGAACCATGAGAGATGCTCTTACCTTGCTCATTTGGAGATTTTGCATCTGAAAGGAGCACAAGACCTAGCCCTGCCACACAGGTCCCCGCCCCCAGAAATTGCCAGAAAGAATATCTTGTGCCTAGTGCGTACCAGGTGAGTACAATAACCCATACAACAGTCCAACAATCCAACAATGTTACGCTGGTGATGGACGAGTACTGGTACGCCTTGACAACTGCGATGCAAGTTTCAGGATTATAACATGTTTATATGTTCATCATTAGGGGCAAGGATTGCATTTAGTATCTCGCTGAAATGTGCATTTCTTGTACTCACCCAGATAGTTCCCCTGCACATCGACAAAGGCCAGCGCTAAGTACCAATACCAAGGTATCTGCAAGACAAGAGAGCCCAAAACAGTGAGGTGTGAAATCACATCAGGTAAGCCCCATGGTTGATTTTCATACACTCTGTGCTCACTCGTAGCTTCTGTCGTCGACTCAAAAGGATTGCCCCATAAACTAAGGCCAAGAGGAGATATGCGAAGAACGATTGTGTGAGTGGCGCATCAACTCCTGCATAAGTATATGAAGTTATATGCTTTGTCAACTGATGAATCCTTGTATACTCCCTCCGTCCATGTATATAAGGTAAACTTAATCTTGTCTTATGTCAAACCTATTTAAGTTGGACTAAGTTTATACTCCCTCCGATCCATATTAAGTGTCACGGATTTAGTATAAATTTTTCTACTCAACACACTTAATATGGATTAGAGGGAGTAGAAAAAACATCGAAATCTACAATACTGAATGAATATATTACATAAATATATTTCATCATAAATTAAGTAACATTGATTTGTATTGTAGATGTTGATATTTTTTTGTATAAACTTGGTCAAACTTAAACATGTTTGGCTTTACACAAGGTTAAGTGGTCTTATACACATGCAGAGAGAAGTAAGAATTAGGCCAATGCGGAAGCTGGATAATTGAGTACCAAGATAAGCAAGTGTTGAATGAAATGAACATTAAATATATGGCTTAGGCTAGTGAGAGGCTGGTACCAAGATTAGCGACGAGGGAGGAGGCAAAGCTGGCGGCGGCCATGGAGAAGGCCACGAGCTGGCCGAGGAAGAGCACGAGCAGCAAGCTCCATGCGTCCTTTGTCTTGATCTCCATGTCTCTGGCAATCCAAGGTGCACGCAGAGCCTCAGATGGGATCAGATGCAGATGAGAGATTTATACGGTTGCGGAAGGGGAAAGCCGGAGCAGCTGAGTGGACTGGCAGATGGGCCTCGTGCCTGTAAACTGAGGTAAAGTTAGCTGGGCTCGTGCAGTGAACTATGGTTAGTTGAGAGTACCATGTCCCTTTCATAAACAAATGAGGACCAGCATGTGACCGCTCAATTGGTTAGATGTAAGATGAGCATATATTGTCCTATTGCAATACAATATACAGCTCGTGACTCATAACCTGATCTGTCAATACAATAATACAATATTCTAGCTCCTGAATCTGTTTTGATGCTGGCATGATATGAAATAAAACTAGTAGATAAACCTTGCCTGCTTTGCTACGCCCGTTTCTTGATGTTTGTGTTTAGTTTTCGCGTGTACTGTGGGAATTTTTGGCTCAGCCGAGATTTTCTGTGGGTGCCGCTGCAAAAACTTTTTTTTTTTTTTGAGAAACTGGTTTCATGTATTCTCGAACAGATGATGTCTAACTGAATGATGCTCGGTAATATTTTCTTCCCTCTTGTATCAGGACAAAGTGATTCTCCGTAGAAGATGTTTCTATTGCACTGATAAGTGGATTCCATTAATCAGAGCGCACAACTAAATCGCCGGCGACTAACTCCGATACAAAATCGAGAATAAAAGAAACATAGCTAGAGCTCTCAGAGCTCATCCTATAACATAATCAGCAATAGTATAGGTAGTTCAGCCACAGTGAACAAAGTTTTTTAAAAAGGCGATTTTTCGATAAAGGGAATAGATTAATATCAGAAGATACCAATTACACCCAGCCTCTGCAACAACACAATGTCTTAATAACATTACGGGTGCACACAGCCAAAAAAGAGAAAAGGAAAACTAAGAAATAAAAATCCCGCTACAGTATCCCAGCCCTAGCAACAGTAATACATCCACCACTAAGACAACACCTGAAATTCAGACTCTTCATAAGCAACGCCTCCAAGAAGGGAATAATGCACCAGCGTCATCGTCGCCGATCAAAGATCTTAGGTTTTCACCCTAAAGACAGTCTCCGCTCTCAAAACAATGCCTTCAACAAGAACATTTCCAGCACAACCACTTAAGGCCAGACCTTGCGTTTTCACCTTGAAAGGTAAGACTCTGAACTTCACATGTGCTACCGTTCCCACTTTCATACCACTGTTGCAAAGTTCGGAACACCAAGCAAGCCCCTCAACAACGCTGACTTGAACCTTCATTAGCTAGTCCTCCAAATCCGGCCTTCATGATATTCTCTTCTTCTGACTTCACCATGGATCAATTGTCACTTGGTGTCAACACAGAAAAGAGCCTCACGCAGCACCATCCAAAACCAAGCGGTCGCAATAAAAGCATGGGCGCGCACGACCGAATACCACCGATCCAGCAAACTCCAGGCAATAGAAGCACTTTTACATTCGTCGGCGGCGCCTTCCGGAACTCAACACTCCGGCTAGATCATGAAGGGCAGGCCTTCGGAATATCTTCATCTTCTCTCAAGAGAGACCCTAGGACCGCCGCCTTTATTTAGGTCGGCCCCCCACTCCGACGACCATCCCAGGCTGGCCATGGTTGCCGCCGGAGACACCAAGCAACTCGCATGGTCCGAAGACACCGCACACGCCTGGGCACCACCGCAGCCGAAAGCCAACCCTCCACCGCCGGCCGCCGAGAGGCGAGAATCATCGGTAAATGAAGGCACAGAAAAAACCTGCAAAAAAATGTTAAAAGGCATGATGGATTATATGGATTCAACACTGGAATTTACTCCCATCGAGAGCGTGCGAATAAAAGTGTTATAACAAGAGGACACTGGCAACATTGCCAGCACGAAATTTGTTACAATCATAGAAGTCTTATGACAGGACAATGTTTCAACCGAGCAAGATTACAAGAATGAAATCAAGGCGCCCGGGTCTGGTTTGACAAGCTTGGCCCAATGGACGATTTCTTTGCCGAGACCAGCTCAAGGAGCTGGCGAGCACACTTAAGTGCCGAGGTCTTAAAGGCACCCAAGTCAACAAAACGCCCATCTTGCTCTTTCGGCAGCTCTTTGGACATCTCTTCAATATTGGCTTTGAAGCCATGACCCATCATAAGCTGAAAGGCTAGGAGGGCTTCGTAGGTACTCGAAGTACGTTTGAATACCCTCGATAACCTCCCTCGTGTTGATGGCAAAAGCGTCGATCAGCTGCCCCAAGGTCTTGTTCTGATCAATCTTGGGGAAGATCATCGAAAGCATCCTCGCCATGGCTCCCTTACCCTTTTGAAGGAGGTCCTGAACAAGCTGGTGAGACTCGAGGGTCATCGACAAAGCATTTGCCGGAGAATTGTTCGGGAGTTTGTCCAGAGCTTCAGCAGGGATGTCGGCAGCCTCTGCAAAGAACGAAATAGGAGGAGTTCATTAACTGGGAATTGAATTAATAAAGCAAAAATCAATGAGAGAGCGAAAAGGGAATTACTAAGCAAGGCCAAAGAAGACTGGCGAAGAAGATCATCCTTTTCGATCATCTGAGCTTCGGCAGCAAGCCGGGATGCTTCTTCATCCTTCAGCCTCTTCTTCAGCCCCTCGAGTTCATCCTTTAAAGAATCAACCTCCTGGTGAGCCTCGGCAGCTATTTTTATCGCACCCTCCAACTTCGAGGAAGAAGACTTGACCTCCTTTTGCAGCCGGGCCTTGTCAACTTCCAAAGAAGTATATTGGGAGGCGAAGGCCTCCAGAGAAGAAATAACAGCTCGCAGATCCTTAAGAGATAAGGAAAAACGATTATTAGATGGAGAACTAATTGTCAATGAACTAATAAATTGATCAAGGACCACTCGGGAGATGTTGAAAATAGATATATCATTAAAGTAGTAAAGGCTTACAGGTTTCCCTGAAGGTGAAGCTGTAACTGCGGCAGTCAAAGGAATCTCCTTCCCTTTGGAAAGGGAAGAAGCTGTCGATATCTGGGCCGTGGGGGCTGCAGCAGGGGCCGAAGCCTTGGAGGCTGCGGGATTCGGCAGGTTGGTACAAGATTTAGCCTTCTTGGACGGAGGCTCGATGAAACCCTCGTCACTACAAGAGTGAGAAACTGGCAAAGTCAAAATTGGGTACGAATGGCAAAGACAGAACCCAACCCTGGAAAAAGAAGCAAGAACTTACAGATCATAAAGATCATCTTCGTCGGCAAAGCCGCCGGATGGTCTCTTTGATGGCAGCGCCTCGGCCTCCTCCACAGCTGCATCAACAAAGGCAGCACGATCAGCGTCGTCATCATGCATTGACCCTGCTGTGTCACTTATATCATTGGCAGAGGATTGAGGATTGATGAAGACAGCTTCAGGATTCATTGGATCATCATGTTCGTCGTTTGGACTTGCATTTCCTTCAGTATGGGATCCTACAGGGACTGAGGAATCCCTTTTCTCGGAAGTATCGTTCGACAGGTCTTGCAAACGTTCGGGAGCTATAGGGATCTGTCGAAGTAAACAAGTGAGAATAATGGCAGTTACAATGATCAAGAGAAACATGACAATAAGAGCACGGAGGGAAAAAATTACCTCGGTTTGTAGATGATCATCATCGAATGGTGGTTGGGAAGATATCAGTGGGATTGAATCTTCCTGGCTAAAGAGAGTGAGGCGCCGGACTTCATCAAGTAGTTCCTTTTCGGATAACTCAGCGATATTTACCCTAGTCTCGTCCTTGGGACCCGAATACAACCACATCGGATGGGCCCTAGACACGATCGGCTGAACTCGACGTTTTACGAACACAGCGGCTACCTCCGTACCTATCATGGTTTGACCGTCGGATTCCATGATCCGAAGGAATCTGTCAAACAACTTATCGATTGTTGGTTTCTCATCGGGTGAAAGGATATTTTTCCAAGACTTCTTGGGCTTGGCTTCCAGAACATCGGAGAATTGGGGGAGCTGGGAGTCGGCTGCTGATGAGTCTCTGATATAGAACCACTTCACCCTCCATCCTTGCACAGACTCTTTCATTGGAAAGTTGAAGTAGTTAACTTCTTTGCGAGTAACAAACCCAACTCCGCCAATGACGAAAGATCAACCGCTGCAGTTGTATCTTTTCACGAAGAAAATCTTCTTCCACAAACCTAAGTGGGGCTCAATGCCCAAAAACGCTTCACAGAGGGTGATAAAGACGGCAAGATGAAGGATTGAATTGGGAGTCAACTGCCATAATTGAATCTCATACACTCGAAGGAGGTGACGAAGAAATTTGTGAGCGGGGAGCGAAAGACCTCGATACAAGAAGGATAAGAACAACATAGTAAAACCGGCGGGGGGATTGGGCCGTGAAGTCGCACCTGGAAGAATAACGTTCCCCTCGTCAGAAGAAATTATTCCGAGGCTCTGATGCGTGTAGTTGACACGTCCGTTGGGAACCCCAAGAGGAAGGTGTGATGCGCACAGCGGCAAGTTTCCCTCAGTAAGAAACCAAGGTTTAATCGAACCAGTAGGAGTCAAGAAGCACGTTGAAGGTTGATGGCGGCGGGATGTAGTGCGGCGCAACACCGGAGATTCCGGCGCCAACGTGGAACCTGCACAACACAACCAAAGTACTTTGCCCCAACGAAACAAGTGAGGTTGTCAATCTCACCGGCTTGCTCGTAACAAAGGATTAACCGTATTGTGTGGAAGATGATTGTTTGCAAGAACACATTAAAGAACAAGTATTGCAGACAGATTTGTATTTCAAGTATAAAAGAATGGACCGGGGTCCACAGTTCACTAGAGGTGTCTCTCCCATAAGATAAAAGCATGTTGGGTGAACAAATTACAGTCGGGCAATTGACAAATAGAGAGGGCATAACAATGCACATACATGTCATGATAAATATAGTGATATTTAATTGGGCATTACGACAAAGTACATAGACCGCTATCCAGACATGCATCTATGCCTAAAAAGTCCACCTTCGAGGTTATCGTCCGAACCCCTTCCAGTATTAAGTTGCAAAACAACGGACAATTGCATTAAGTATGGTGCGTAATGTAATCAATAACTACATCCTCGGACATAGCATCAATGTTTTATCCCTAGTGGCAACAACACATCCATAACCTTAGGGGTTTCGTCACTCCCGCATTCACGGAGACATGAACCCACTATCGAGCATAAATACTCCCTCTTGGAGTTAATAGCGAAAACTTGGCCAAAGTCTCTACTAATAACGGAGAGCATGCAAGATCTTAAACAACACATAGGTAATAACTTGATAATTAACATAACATAGTATTCTCTATCCATCGGATCCCGACAAACACAACATATAGCATTACAGATAGATGATCTTGATCATGTTAGGCAGCTCACAAGATCCAACAATGAAGCACAATGAGGAGAAGACAACCATCTAGCTACCGCTATGGACCCATAGTCCAGGGGTGAACTACTCACTCATCACTCCGGAGGCGACCATGGCGGTGAAGAGTCCTCCGGGAGATGAATCCCCTCTCCAGCAGGGTGCCGGAGGAGATCTCCGGAATCCCCCGAGATGGGATTGGCGGCGGCGGCGTCTCGGCAAGGTTTTCCGTATCGTGGCTCTCGGTACCGGGGGTTTCGCGACGGAGGCTATTTGTAGGCGGAAGGGCAGGTAAAGAGGCGGCACGAGGGGCCCACACCACAGGCCGGCGCGGCCGGGGCCCGGGCTGCGCCGCCCGGTGTGTCGCCACCTCATGGCCCCACTTCGACTCTCCTTCGGTCTTCCGGAAGCTTCGTGGCAAAATAGGACCCCGGGCGTTGATTTCGTCCAATTCCGAGAATATTTCGTTACTAGGATTTCGAAACCAAAAACAGCAGAAAACAAGAATCGGCTCTTCGGCATCTTGTTAATAGGTTAGTTCCAGAAAATGCACGAATATGACATAAAGTGTGCATAAAACATGTAGATATCATCAATAATGTGGCATGGAACATAAGAAATTATCGATACGTCGGAGACGTATCAGGCTCCAGGCCTTCTTCTCGTCGCGTTTTGTAGTGGTGGAAACCGGCCAATCGCTGGGGTTGGGCCCGGCCATGGAGCTTTGATGGCGCTGGCGGCGCCGGAGCTGGGGGAGGAGCATCTGACGCGCTTCTCCTCGACGGGTTCGGAGGAGTCTTGGCGGCGGCGCCACTGCTCACAGCACTGGTGGCGAGAGTGGGGTTCTTCTTCTTCACCATTGTGAGATCTGAGGAAGATCTGGAAGCGGCGGCGGTGCAGTAGTTGTGAACGAAAATGATGAATGAGGAGGAAAGGACGCGAGGATGAAGTGTCGAAAGGGGAGAGTTTGCCCCGAGAGATTATAAAGTACAAGGAAGCCTGAGGATTGAGCGGGCACGTGTCATTGTTTCCAATTTATTAAGGAGATTTCTTCTCATCATCAATCGCAGAAATCGAGGAGTCACCTTGGTAACTGCACGAAAGTAGTGGTCATTTCTTAAACAGAACCGCGTAGAAGTAGGGTGGGCCCGTCAGGTCATGTCCTGTCAGTCAGAACTACAACAGTAATTACGTCATCAGTGACATCGTGAAGTCCGCTTGAGGTATCCGAAGAAAAGTCAAAACTATCGGATGGCCAACTTGAGTATATGCACGGATTGCAAACATCCGTACCTAGACTCGGGGGCTACTCCCATCGGGAGTGCTGGACGCGCACCCGATAAATTTGGACCCGAAGACTTTCTTGCAAAGTACTGCGTGAAAGAATATCTGATGAAAAGGTTGGAACGTTCGGCTCGAGTCTGCACCCGGTTGCAAGCACCCATGCCCAGACTCGGGGGCTACTCCCATCGGGAGCGCTGATTGCGCACCCGACAAACTTTTTTGCACTCCAGGATCATGCCCGGGGACTTGATTCTGTGTAGAGTAGCGTTGTTTTGCCATCGGCAGTTAACCAGCAAAGCTGGGCAAGTTACTCAATATCCTTTACGCATTAAACCTTAGTTAAAAAATTGAAGCCCCGATGCAAATGTATCGGATGTCCTATGAAGACATGCAGAAAGCTTCGGCAGAAGAAGACATTCGAGTGGCACAACTTGAGTCTACGCACGGATTGCAAGCATCCGTACCTAGACTCGGGGGCTACTCCCATCGGGAGCGCTGGACGCGCACCCGATAGAAGAAGATGATGCTGTTACAAGGAGGACAAGAATTATCAAGAGAGAAGAACATTCGGTGGAGGCATGCTTTAGTCTCTACCCGAAATATCTTCGGCTAAACACTCGGGGGCTACTGATGTGGGCATTACCCTTCGGGTAACTGTTATTGCCCTATCCTGTACGGCCCAACTGGAGGCCCATGAAGACACCCGATGGCAAGGTGGGCCACTACGTCGGTGCCGAAGAAGATTCCTTGAAGAATAAGGCAAAAAGACGAACAATACAAGGAAAGTCTAGGACTAGGGTCCTTTGTAACCTAGTCGTACCCGGACAGACCTCTCGAGACCTGGCTCCCTATATAAGGGCCAGGAGAGGGGCTGCGAGGCACACAATCAATCTTAGCAATTTTAGCCACCATAAGTCCAGATCTAGGTCCCCGTAGAACTTAGCCTCTCTACAAGATCACAGCCGAAACCTTCGGCACCCCATTGTAACCCGATATTTTCATAATCAAGATCAGACAGGCAGGACGTAAGGGTTTTACCTCATCGAGGGCCCCGAACCTGGGTAAATCGCTTTCCCCGTTTGTTTGATAACCGATGTCTCGTGTCAGCCTATAGGATTCCATCTACCCTAAGCCCCAAACGGAGGGCATTTCCGAGTAGTACCCTCGACAGAAGGGGACCTAGGGTTTCCCCTTGCAGTCCACCCCCACCCGTCCCTCCGCCGTCGGCAGGGCACTCCACCACCTCGTCGTCCTTCATGGCATCCATGAGCCAAAGCCAGACACCGCCATCAAGATCCTGTTATCACCAGATTTTGGCTAAATCAGGAGGTGGGCCGCGATCAAGATGGGCTTGGAAGATTACATTTGAGAGATCTATGAGGCGGCCTCGCATGGAGAATTTGGGCTAGTTAGCCCGTGTATCTTAGTATAATAGATTGTGTATCGATTTAGAAGTTAGAGTTTATCTCGTGCACGGTTTAGTGCACGTCCTCTTTAGAAAGTCCCCTGGACTATAAATATGTACCTAGGGTTTATGGAATAAACAACAACACAACGTTCACCCCAAAACAAACCAATCTCGGCGCATCGCCAACTCCTTCGTCTCGAGGGTTTCAATCAGGTAAGCGACATGCTGCCTAGATCGCATCTTGCGATCTAGGCAGCACAAGCTCCACGTTGTTCATGCGTTGCCCGTACTGAAGCGTCTTTGATGGCGGGCAACGTAGTTATCATAGATGTGTTAGGGTTAGCATCGTTCTTCGTATAAACATGCTTACGTAGTGCAACCCTTGCATATCTAGCCGTCCTCATGCCTACCTCAGGCATGGGGGCGGCACCTGCTTGTTCATCGTTTAGTAGATCCGATCCGTTACGATTGCTCCTTGCTCGCAAGGATTAGTTTAATATCCGCAATAGTTAGGCCCTACAAAGGGGGGGAGGATCCAGTGGCGCGTAGGGTGGCGTTCGCAAGTCCTAAACAGGATGTTCCGTGGATCAACTGCATTGTTGGTTCTTTGGCCTTGTTTAGGATCGGCTTACGAGCACCGTGCGTGGCCGCGAGGCCCAACTCGGAGTAGGATGATCCGATTATGCGGTGAAAACCCTAAATCGTCGTAGATCTCATTAGCTTTATCTTGATCAAGCGGGATCACCAATTATTCGTGCACCCCGCACGGATCATGGGTGGATCGGCTCTTTGAGCCGATTCACGGGATAACTCGAGAGCCGATCGAGGCTCGTATTTAACGTTTACGTGTATGCCATGCAGGAACTAAGCGAGGCATTCCCCATCACCTTCCCGACCAGGTATAGGTCAGGTGGCACGCCCTGCACTTCGCATCGCCGCGTGTGACCGGAAGAGCATTGCGGGCCGTCGCTCGGAGGGGTCTCGGCCGGCCGCAGCTCTAGGCTCTTCCCGGCTCTACTAGTGCGCGACGCCGCTGCCCGACGGTGGGTTTTGGCGGTCAACACATTCTGGCACGCCCGGTGGGACGCTCGTCTACATCAACCACATCGCCATCTACATCCGAGATGGCGGACGGCACGCCAGTCACATGCGACGAGATCAAAGCCATCCTCGAAGCCGCACTCTTCGGCTCTTCCCACCGAACCCACTCCCATGGCGTCAGGGGGAGGGATTCCACGCCCGAAGGCGCACTTGGTGGGAGAGATCTCTCCACCCCGTTGGAGGAGCACACCAGGTCTCTGAAGCATGGGGATCTGCCCAAGGAGCTCAGAAGGAAACATGACGGGATCAAGGCAACCCTTGGAACCGAACTCATCGGCTCCGCTGAGAAGACCCGGCCGCGCGATATCAGGCTCGGCATAAACCCACGTCCGGATCCCGGTGTCGACACGGTGGATCTCAGCCACCCCATAGATCAGCTAAAGTTTTCCTTTGGCGACAGTATGGCAGGATCTGCAAGCCGCCATGACAAAGAGGAAACAGAAAGCAGCCACTCCCGTGGCAAGGATGAAGAGGGAGCCGATCCGCGCGACCAACCCCGAGGTGAGGACGGGCGGTACCGGCAGGAGAGGGAAGAAGCATGCGGTATCAACGCCCACACTCCAAGCACCCTCTCAACAAATACGAGCAAAACCACGACCGACGTCGGCGCTATGACGCGGACGATGAAAGGAATTTCCGGTCTGATGCCGAGGTCGGAAGGTACCGCCAGCATGGTAGAAGCAACGACGGGTACGATCGTCGCGCCAGAGGAAGGCCAAGGGGGCAGAGTGATATGGATAAGCACTGGGACTGCCCGTTCTTCAAACATTGCTGGGACTCAGGAATGAGCCGATTGCCAACAATCGAGAACGCCCGAGAATGCAAGCAAAGGAAGAAGGGTGCCGCTAACGTGTCTGTGTTCAGCCGGCTAGGGCCTTTCCCGCATCGGAACAAGCGTGCTGAGTCCCCTCAGATGGAAGATCTCGAGGAGCTAGAGGACGGTGGCGAAGAATACAAATATCATCAGCCCGGACGGGGCCCGGATGGGCTCAGCCGTTCCCAGAAGCAAAGAGTCCAGCGTCTGCGTGGGTTGGAAGAAGCTGAAAGATTATACCTGCGCACGCTAAGGAAGGCACGGCCTGATCTGGCCGCCAAAATTCTGCGAATCCTGGACGAGGCAGGTCGACCACAAAGAAAAGAGTGGCGCCCCGAACAGAGAAGAGCCGATGATGAAACATCGGCTGGCACAAATATGGTGTTTATCCTCCCTTCGGAGTTCAGTGCTCCAGGATTAGATGAGACATCCGTGGCACAACTTGACTGCGGCCCCCGGCCGGTTATCTTTGAGAAGCCACGAGAAAGGAGCTACGAGCATCCGAAGGCCCTGTACTTACGAGGGTATATCGATGGGAGGCCTGTAAGTAAGATGCTGGTGGACACCGGAGCGGCAGTTAACATCATGCCGTACTCTATGCTACGTCGGCTGGGACGCTCGAGCTCGGATCTAATTAAGACCAACGTAACGTTGAGCGACTTCAACGGCCAAGCGTCTGAGGCACAAGGAGTTCTGAATGTGGATCTGACCGTAGGAAGAAAAACCATCCCTACGGCGTTCTTTATCGTTGATAGCACGAGCGAGTTATGCTTGTTTTGTCTGGGAAGAGATTGGATCCACGCCAACTGCTGCATTCCCTCCACGATGCACCAATGCATAATACGGTGGGATGGTGATGAGGTAGAAGTCGTCCAAGCCGACGACTCGGCCGAAGTTTCGGCGGTCGGCATGAACGCATGGGAAGCAGCAGGCCAAGAACCCCTCTCAGGCATCAAATTGGACGACTGCGAGCGCATCGACGTGACAAAGGGAAGGGTTAAGCTAGTTTTATCCACTGGCCTGACCATGTAGTTGAAGCCAAGCGATGCGCAAGTTGGCGAGGCTGATCCTTGTGATCGGCCCCAAGGATCTATGAAGGGGCAGTACAAAACCTTCACTGAGCAAAACAACGTGGAGGCCGATTCCAGTAATCGGCCGCGAATATCCTCACCATCCATACTGCCTGGGTTCAACATGTTATCCGACAGAGCCGATACCATCAATTCTCTTGACAGAATCGGCTCGGGGGGCACCCAGGTAGATAAAATACGAGGATATGCAACGGGAGCATTTCATCTTCCGTTGATGGGTATTGGAATAGGGGGCCGATACACAAGTCGGCCGAAAAAATTCGAAAATTTTCAAGCATAGCCGATGCACGAGACATCGACTTAAGAGCGAGGGGCTAGTCCCCTCCAAGAGATATTGCGCCCGAGATACGGAGGGCATCAGAAATGAAAGGCGTTCTCACCGGGAGTTGCTTCAGCCTGCCAAAGATGATGAGCTGATCTGATCAGCAAGGCGCAAGGTTTGGACTGAAGAAGCTCGGGGGAGGGCGGCTCGCCTTGAAATTCCCTCACCTTAAAGAGCCGATTTGGTTGAATCGGCTGATGCGGCGTTGCGAGTTGGAAACCAAGGATGATCGACGTGATCAGCTCGCTGCTATTCTCACCCGACTAAGGCCCGGGGGGCAGCTCGCCTTGAAGGTTCTCTGCTCCGGGGTGCCGATTTCGTTGGAATCGGCTAAACTCTGCACCACAAGTTACCTGAAGAATGGTGCTTGTGTTACAAAATTATCATAGCCTACTGATCGGCTGTATGGCCCCTCGACGGGTGGGAGGTGATCGGCCGGTGGCCCTGCAGAATAGCTCTCTTGGACAAGATTGAGCCCGCCCCAAAATTTCAACGGTGATGATCCATTCTTTATCCTCGCCTTGGCTGAGGCTCGGGGGGCAGCTCGCCCTCGAGGATTAACCAACTCTGTCGAAGTGGGCTCGCTCTTCGTGGCGGCTCGTTCAGAAGACAGTGGTTATTGTAGAAGGAAACTGCCAGAGCTGAGTGAGCAGGCTTCGGAGAGGATAATGTAAAGGAGACCTGGCATTATTTCGGGAATTCCGCCGCTAGGTTCAACATGCCATCTTGAGAGATCTGCGGATTTGCGCGAGCAGGGTTTGGCTTTGTGTGGCGAGGAATTTGGGTCTGGAGGAATCTATCTCGAAATTTAGTGTGGAAGACCGATGCGATGCCATCGGCTTGTTGGGCATTGTCCAGTTTGGCAATCGGCAGAATCAGAAGGGAAGACAATCGGCTAAATTATCATAAAGGGAATCGGCAAAATCGAGTTGGGGAATTTCTTCATTGATAAGCCCGATTTCTTACATAGAAGAGCTGGTTGCTCTCAAAAGGAAATACCAGGGGGATACATTGCCCGTGCGCTCATCGCTAGCCCTATGCTAAGACCCTATCTAGGGGCCGCTGTTGCCCTCGTCGTCGTCGTCGCCGTCATCGCCACTGACGGCGCTGCTCCCTGCCGGCTCGTCATCGCTGCTCCAGCGGCCGCCGATAGGACTCTCGTCGTCCTCATCCTCTTCGTCAGCATCGTCGTCGTTGTCGGCGTCGCTGAAGTTCCCGGGCCAGAGGCAGCGGCGTTTGGCCGGCGGTTCGTCGGAGGAGCTATCTTCATCCTCCTCCTCCTCTCCCTCCTCCTTCACCTCCTCGGAGGTGGTGAAGTCCGCCCGGGAGAGGCGGTCGTCTTCGCTCTCCTCCACCGCTTCCTCGTCAGCAAGAAAGCGAAGGTCGCTCTCCCCGTCGGTTTGGGATTTGTCATCCTCGGACCGGACGGAGGAGTCATGGTCCTCTTTGTCCCACTTTGTCGGGGCAAGGATGTCGTACGCCGCTTGCGTACCCCACGAGGGCGTCGACTCTCGGATGGGAGAGGACATGTGGGAAAGATCCGACGAAGAGGAAGAGGAAGAAGGCATGGTTGCAGGGGAGGGTTTTTTGGAGTACTACTGTGGAAGGGGTGAAGAAGAGGACTGTTCGTTGCGGCTAAATAAAAGGAGGTGGGGGTTTTCAATTTCCGAGCAGTTCTCGAGGACGTGGTGCCAAAACTGTAAAATCGTGCAGGGAAGTTGAGAAGGCAAGTCGTCATGATGAGGCATGCTGCGACAGTTCCGCTCTGCCGTGACACGACCCCTACGAGGAAAAAAGCAGTGGTTTTGAAATTATCATTACCAAAACCAGGGGGCATGTGTTATCACCAGATTTTGGCTAAATCAGGAGGTGGGCCGCGATCAAGATGGGCTTGGAAGATTACATTTGAGAGATCTATGAGGCGGCCTCGCATGGAGAATTTGGGCTAGTTAGCCCGTGTATCTTAGTATAATAGATTGTGTATCGATTTAGAAGTTAGAGTTTATCTCGTGCACGGTTTAGTGCACGTCCTCTTTAGAAAGTCCCCTGGACTATAAATATGTACCTAGGGTTTATGGAATAAACAACAACACAACGTTCACCCCAAAACAAACCAATCTCGGCGCATCGCCAACTCCTTCGTCTCGAGGGTTTCAATCGGGTAGCGACATGCTGCCTAGATCGCATCTTGCGATCTAGGCAGCACAAGCTCCACGTTGTTCATGCGTTGCCCGTATCGAAGCGTCTTTGATGGCGGGCAACGTAGTTATCATAGATGTGTTAGGGTTAGCATCGTTCTTCGTATAAACATGCTTACGTAGTGCAACCCTTGCATATCTAGCCGTCCTCATGCCTACCTCAGGCATGGGGGCGGCACCCTGCTTGTTCATCGTTTAGTAGATCTGATCCGTTACGATTGCTCCTTGCTCTGCAAGGATTAGTTTAATATCTGCAATAGTTAGGCCCTACAAAGGGGGGGAGGATCCAGTGGCGCGTAGGGTGGCGTTCGCAAGTCCTAAACAGGATGTTCCGTGGATCAACTGCATTGTTGGTTCTTTGGCCTTGTTTAGGATCGGCTTACGAGCACCGTGCGTGGCCGCGAGGCCCAACCTGGAGTAGGATGATCCGATTATGCGGTGAAAACCCTAAATCGTCGTAGATCTCATTAGCTTTATCTTGATCAAGCGGGATCACCAAGTATTCGTGCACCCCGCACGGATCATGGGTGGATCGGCTCTTTGAGCCGATTCACGAGATAACTCGAGAGCCGATCGAGGCTCGTATTTAACGTTTACGTGTATGCCATGCGGGAACTAAGCGAGGCATTCCCCATCACCTTCCCGACCGGGTATAGGTCGGGTGGCACGCCCTTGCACTTCGCATCGCCGCGTGTGACCGGAAGAGCATTGCGGGCCGTCGCTCGGAGGGGTCTCAGCCAGCCGCAGCTCTAGGCTCTTCCCGGCTCTACTAGTGCTGACTGTCGCTGCCCGACGGTGGGTTTTGGCGGTCAACAGATCCCCGACGAAAGGGCCGCGCTCCGGCCCGAGGAAGACGACCCACGCCCGACATCCTCGCCCGAGATGACGAAGAATCCCCGCTGGCGCCAGCGCCGGCCGGCCTTTGACAGACTGCGCCCCCATGGCGGCGGCGAGGGAGGGGAGGGGGAGAGGGGGGAGGCGGCGAAGGCGGGGTAGAGTTCCCCCCCGGCCGCCACGCAGGGACGACTCGAGAGGAGGACGGGAAGGCCTCTTTATTTGGGCTGGCTGCGGCTAGCTGTGCCGCTGTGCAGAAAAAGCTAATGTACAAACAAAGCTGTTGTTTTAAGTTTTGTTGTTTGGCAACTTGGCTGGCTGCTGAACCTATGAATTATCTGAAATGCTCCGAGAGTACACATATTTTTTCTATTTTGCTAATTTAAGTGTCAAATAGATATACATCACATATACCATTAATACAATACAATACAATATTATAAATCATCCGGACATTTTCCATCTCAAAACACCATCAAAATCTCAAAGTTGAAAATAAAAAGGCAACAAACCTTGTGCGTGTACTACTACTCCTAAAAATGTCAATTGAAAAATCCAACCTCAAGGAACAACTAGCGAGTCGTGCTCGTGACTCGTGACTCCATGTGCTACTCGATGTAGCCCTATCCCTGAAGGAGGGGCGGCGCTGGTTGAGCTCCCTGATGCCTTTTCCCGGCGAGCTTTGCAGGCCATGGATAGGAAACAACTAGGAGCGGGTCTTCGTCGATACGAGCAGCTTGGCTTGTAGGGTCCAGCTCGACGGGTGCGCGTTCGTAGCCGGCCGCAGAACAGGTCCGGGGCGGAGATGGGGTGGCGAGCCGCTCTGATGGGGTGCCGTTTGGCTAGACTAGAATGGAGCGCGGCGCAGCTCGGTCGGGGCGAAGC
>NC_061511.1:255451405-255506852 GCF_022539505.1 Lolium rigidum
GGATTCGGTTAGCTATGGCTTGTGTAAGCAAAGGTTGGGGGGAGTGTCATCCATAATGAAACTAAAATACATGTGTAAACAAAATAGAAGAGGGATGATCTACCTTGCTGGTAGAGATAACGTCCTTCATGGGAGCCGCTCTTAAAAGTCTGGTTGAGAAGGTAGTTAGAGTGCCCACTATCATTCGTTGACAACAACAAACACCTCTCAAAACAATTTTACTTCTGTCTTTAGAAAAATGAAAAGCTCAAGCACATGTTAACCCCTACTTCCCTCTGCGAAGGGCCAATATTTTACTTTTATGTTGAGTCACCATCCTTTCTTTGAGCACCTTCTTGAGAGCGTAACCGTTATTCTTAGTACAATATGCTTGTCCCAAAATATGATCAGCTGTGGTATAACTTTGATGCTTTTATCTTTGATAATCTTTACTTCTAGTCTTTCCATGAAATTCAGAGGTGCTCAGGCATTTATATTTTCTGTCATATACAAATACGGGCAAGCGAGATACCACTTTATCATATCTCTTTATGAACATTGCAATCCTGCTGATATATATGATTCATGATGCTTATTATTAGTTTGTTGGTATCTTTTTCATGATTGACATAACTATTAGATGACTTTATTTGCATGTATCTTATTATGAATTGCCTAAGTACTCGTCCATATCATGAGAATATTTACATCATATGAGCAAATGTGTTCGTGAAAGTTCTTTATCGCACTCGGTTGATTGACTGAATTGCTTGAGGACAAGCAATAAGCTAAGCTTAGGGGAGTTGATACGTCCAAAACGTATCTACTTTCCCGAACACTTTTGCTATTGTTTTGCCTCTAATTTGTGTATTTTGGATACAACTAACACGGACTAACGTTGTTTTCAGCAGAATTGCCCTGGTGTCTTATTTTTGTGCAGAAACTCAACTTTCAGGAAAATCCTCGGAAATAATTGCGAAGGGCCTATTATCCCAGAAGACTCACGGAGCCAGAAGGGCAGGCCAGGGGGAGGCCCACGGCCCCCACACCATAGGTCGGCGCGGCCAAGGAGGGGGGCGCGCCGCCATATGGTGGGGACGCCTCGGCCAGCCCCCGACGCTCCCCTCTGGAATACTTAAGGCTTTCGACCTAAAAACGCACGGGGGTTTGACCATATTTCCAGAAGACATCCAGAACTCCGCCGCCATCGCGAAACTCCGGTCTCGGGACCAGAAACTCCGTTCCGGCACCTGCCGGGATGGGGAATTGGAGGAGATCATCGCCATCATCACCACCGACGCCTCTCCATCAACCATCCATGCTTCCCCCATCCATGTGTGAGTAATTCCCCCGCTGTAGGCTGAAGGGGATGGTAGGGATTGGATGAGATTGATCATGTAATAGACATAAGATTGTTAGGGCATAGTGCCTAGTATCCGTTGTTGGTACTTTTATGATATTGTTGCAACTTGTTATGCTTAATGATTGTCACTAGGGCCCGAGTGCCATGATTTCAGATCTGAACATGTTATTGATTCATGGTGATATTCATTGTTTTATGATCTTACCTGCAAGTTGTATACACATATTGCTGTCCGGAACCCTAGGCCCCAAAGTGACAGAAATTGGGACAACCGGAGGGGAACGCTGTGATATGAGGATCACATGTGTTCACGGAGTGTTAATGCTTTGCTCCGGTACTCTATTAAAAAGAGTACCTTAATTACCAGTAGTTTCCCTAGAGGCCCGGTTACCACCGGCTGGTAGGACAAAAGATGTTGTGCAAGTTTCTCATTGCGAGCACGTACGACTATATACGGAACACATGCCTATAATTGTTTAGTACTTGGATACTGTTTTATTACTATCTGCAAATGCCCTGCCTTGATTGTTACATGAGTTCCCTTATCCATGCAGCGCCCGTTAATCCATCCCTGTGCCTACAGTATTTCAATCCTGCTGTTTGCTATAATCACTACTGCTGTCCTTATTACACTGCCGCATATATTTCACTACTGCCACTGCTATAAAACTGTTGCTACTGATAAATTCTTGCGAGCAAGTCTGTTTCCAGGTGCAGCTGAATTGACAAGTCCGCTGTTAAGGCTTACAAATATTCTTTGGCTCCCCTTGTATCGAATCAATAAATTGGGTTTTAATTCCCTCGAAGACTGTTGCGATCCCCTATACTTGTGGGTCATCAAAGGACGAGCCCGTCGACGAGCCCGACGAGCGCGTCAAGCAGGAGGTCGTCACCGATGACATGTACAACTTCCACCAGTATAACAACGCCTCCAGCCACTGCAAGTACTTCTAGATTAGGTTTAGTTTAAATTTAGTCAAATTTCGTTCGAATCTATGTAATATATGCCAATTTGGATGAATCTAATCGAATCTCGCTTAAGTTTAAAATTTCCAAAATTTTATTTGGGGGACGCGACGTCCCCAAACGCGGCACGAACGAAACACGTCCTCCAAACGCTCAATCCGGCACGGTTTGGGGACGGTTTGGGGGATGCGACTGGAGATGCTCTTATATCGGTAAACAAGGGCCAATCGACCAGCCCCCCGCCAGTTCAGGTCTCAACAGCATAAGCTCGCTCGTCACAAGAGATTGAGTTCAATCCTGACCCGTAGAGATGCTGACGTGGGCATTACCCTTCGGGTAACTAGCTGTTACCACCGGAATTTGACAGAGCAGGAGGTGGGCCGTGACCGAAGATGGGCTTAGAAGACATGTATATGAAGTGTCTCTGAACCGGCCTTGTGCGTGAATTTGGGCTAGATTGCCCGTGTATCTGTATATTATGGTAGATTTAGAATTAAGAGATAGAGTATAGCTCGTACACGGTTAGGATTATTCCTAAATTAGAAAGTCCACGGACTATAAATATGTATCTAGGGTTATTGAGAAAGAAGGACGATCACGTTCACAACAAACCAATCTAGGCGCATCGCCACCCCTTGTTTCGAGGGTTTCTCCCGGGTAAGCAAGATGTTGCGATCTAGGCAGTATCAGTTTATTCGTCATTGGTGCTGCTCGTGCTGAAGCCTTTTTGATGGCGAGCAACACCCTTATCGTAGATGTTTTGGGGCTGACATTGATGCTTTCATGATATACTTGCTTAGCTACGCTACCCCTTGATATCTAGCTGCCCTTACACCTATCTTAGGTGTAAGGGAAGTATCTTGCTTTATCTTTGTCTAGTAGATCCGATCTGTTATAGTCGTTCCTTGTTCTACGAGGATTAGTTTGATATCTGCATGGTTAGGCCTTACAAACGGGTTGGACGATCCGGTAGTGCGTAAGGTGTGGTTTATTAAGCCCTAAAGGGATTGTTCCGGGGATCAACTTTATGTTGGTTTTTAGGCCTCGTTAGGGCTGGTTTTCCATCATCGTACGTATCTGCTAGGCTCAATTACGCGTAGGATGTTCCGGTTATGCGGTGAAAACCCTAGACTATCGTAGATTAGCTTAGCTTGATGTTGATAAAGCATGGTCCCCATGTCATCGTAAATCTAGCATGAACCATGGGGCAATCGGCTCTTTGAGCCGATCCACAGAACAACTTAAGAGCCGACCGGGGCTCGTATTTAATGTTTACGTGTTTGCCATGCAGGAAACTAGACGAAGCAATCCATCACCTTCTACGACCGGGTATAGGTCAGGTGGCACGCCTCGCAACCGCCAGGACGTGCACCAGAGGCATTGCGGGCCGTCGCCCGAGGGACCAGGATCCACCGCAGTCCTGGGAGACTCCCGGCTCTACGGTGTTGCCCGTCGCTGCCCGGCTGATGTCTACGGGAGCTTCTATTCTTGTAGACAGTGTTGGGCCTCCAAGAGCAGAGGTTTGTAGAACAGCAGCAAGTTTCCCTTAAGTGGATCACCCAAGGCTTATCGATCTCAGGGAGGAAGAGGTCAAAGATATCCCTCTCAAGCAACTGTCGTTGCCTAATCGACGGTACCTCGGAGGAGGGATCCTCACGAGGGGGAGAAGAAGTAGGGGCCATAGGGCGGAGTGCACACGGGACGGTGGTACGCGAGTTACCCAGCTTCGGAACACCTGCACGATGACGGGGCCTACTGCTGCTTGTCCGGAATTATGCGGGCGCTTTCGCGTTGTTACAATGAGTTGTGGTTGTGCCTCTAGGGCTCCCGGGATCCGGCTTATAAAGGCGCACGGATCTAGGGTTTACATGGAGAGTCCTAGCCGGATTACGAGACAGCCTAGCTACGGTACAATATCTTGCCGTGCACGTCACGGATCCGCCTTCCACATACGTCGTCTTGGATCCGGGTTCCTCATGGGCCTCCATGGATCCGGGTTACTCCTAACATCGGTACGGATCCGGCTTATCGATCTCGGGCCGGACTTCTTCCTTCATGATCAACAGCAACTGGGCCGCCCGATGGGCCACATGCCTCATCACCGTCTGTGGGCCACCCAGGCTTGCCGGATCTAGGCACTGTCGATGGTACACCCATGAAGTATACCCACAACAGTAGCCCCCAGAGTTCTCCGAGTTTCACATGCAGTTTCCGCCTTGCTGGTCCAACATGATCTCCGGCAAACGTTGGTAACGCGGAGAAACTTGAAGAGCTCCAACTTCGCATTTTCTTCTTTTTCCAAAATGCTCCCATCCTGCGGGACTTCATCCATCGACGTTCCAAAGAACATTTCCGGGTTACTCCCTGCTTGCAAATGAGAGTCAACTTATCCTCACGCAATCACCCGGAATCTTAAAAGACTCAACCGTTCCGCCAATTCTGGCGCCATTTTCGCGCGATTTGTGCGGTAACTTATCTCTAGCCATTTTTACTGCTAGGGTTTGGGACACGTGTCACGCATCCAACGGCGCGACGCTTGCGTTCCGACCACAGGATGCGGAGCATGAATCTCGTCCCTCAGCCTATAAATATCCGCCATCGACCCTTTACCCCTCATTCACCCCCTTCTCACCTCTGCCGAGCGCCGCCCGTGAACTCTTCCTCCGCCGTGCCGGAACCTGCCGGAATAGTCGCCGGAGCATCACCGGAGCGAGCTCACCACCGCAGTGTTCTTCGTGTTCTTAACTCCGGCGAGCCACCGCGCGAAAAACTCGTCGCCGGCGACTCCGACCACCGCATACGCCATTACGGTAAGTCTTCGAGCTTTACTTTCGCGCCGTAGTTGGTAGGGATGAATTTGGGGAAGATGACGTTGGATCCGACTAAATTACGTTTTCCGCCACTGCTTTTGTCTTCAGATGTCTTCTGTGACTCCGCCTCCAGCCTCCGAGCCCATCATGGCAACTCCCATCTCCTCCGCCCCGCCACCCTTCGCTCCGGTCCACCTGGATCCCCTTAAGGATTCCGGCAAAGATACCGAAGGAACCTCTGCTAACCCGGAGAAAACCTCCGGGGAGGAAAAGGCGGAAGAAATCGCCGCCAGGAAATCCAAAGCTCGTCAGCGAGACGCGGAAGCCAAAGGGAAATGGTGGCCCTGCACCACCACTGACATGGAGCTGAAGAACCTGGAGACAGAAGGTTTTCTGCTCCCCGGAAGCTGGCGAACAGTTCCGGGTTCCCTGGCTCCAGCCCCACGGGATGGCGAGATGGTGGTAACGAAGGCGCTGGTGGAGCGAGGCTTCTCGTTTCCGCCATCGGATTTCTTCTCGGAAATCCTGAAGGCATACGGGCTTCAACCCCACAACATATCGCCGAACAGCATCCTGGCGATTAGCAACCACGTCACTCTCTGCGAGGGCCACCTCCGGGTAACTCCCGAGCTTCCCCTCTTCCAATACTATTTTTCTGTCAAGAAGGAGAAGATCCGCCAGACTTCCGAGTTGGCGACTTGCGGATCCGTCACCTTTATAATCCGCCCGGGCCGCGTCTACCCCCCGACCGATCGCCACGAATCCGCGAGGTACTGGTGCAGGGGTTTCTTCTACTTGAAGGACGTCTCCGACCCCGCGAGTGAAAAGAAGCTGCCGCCTTTCAAGAATTGCCCCGCCACCGAGCTTCCGTCATGGACGCACTGCCCCCACTTCTCCGACTCGCCTCAACCGACCCGCGGCTGTCGGGCGGATCCGCAAGCTCACGGAGGAGGGGCTGACGGGGAAGGATTTAACCCTTTCCTGGTTCACCAAGCGGATCCAGCCGCTGCAACACAGGGACCGCCTGATGTTTGAATACACGGGCGCGACGATCCAATGCGCGCCACCAAAGACAATCTCTCCGCCGACGCCATCGACAAGAGGATCCGGGTCCTCATCAAGATCCCACGTGAACTCCATGTTCACGTATGCAACAAAGACATCCACACGAATGGATCCGGAACCGCGGTACGTCGTCTTGACTTTGGTCTATTGTTTTTCTTCAAACTTTTTTGTCTGTGTTTAACTTTGCATTAGCTCGAGGCGCTTGAGGAAAATGAACTCGGAACTCTCCTCCGAGTCCCATCCACCGGTAACGCGGATCCGGAAGCCGCATCGGAGGCGGAAGCTCCTGAAGCCCCACGCCCTGCTAAGAGGAAGAAGCCGGCTCCTTCCAGCCCCCATGCGAAACGCCCCCGCGAAGTGCTTAGCACTGCGGCTACCCGGAAAGCGGAGGCGGAAAAGAAGCGCCTTTCGCTGATTAACACCAGCAACAAAGGGCAGCCTGCCATCCAGCATTTCTTCAAGCCTTCCGGGTAAGCGCCTACTTCCGAGATCCAAGTTCTGGTTTCACGCTCGCTCTTACACTTATGTTTTTATGTTATTTCTGAAGCTCCGGAAACCAGCCCCCCAAGGTCCCAAGGGTCCCGAAGACAAGGGCCAGGCCATCTCCGGCTTCTTTTCCTATTACTCCTGAGGTTGAAGTTCCGCCCAAGGCTTCATCCGCCTCCAAGCCGGATCCAAAGGATATCATCAACATTGATGACCTTCCTGAAGATCCCGCTCATCATGGCGACTCCGCCAAGGGGACCTCCTCACCCGTTCCTCCGCCAGATCAGCCAAGCTCCGCTTTCGCGGGGCCCACTGGAGAAGAACAGGAGCAAAAGGCTAAGCTCCTCCAAGTTACCAACGCGACCCGAGTCAACCTCCAACCAACTCCGTCCCTCCAAAAGCTTACCCTTGCACAACGTCACGCGGAAGTTTCCGCCATGCTGAACAAGGTATGGGGAAAACCGGACGAGGAGGTGCGTGAACTCGCCGACACTGGAGGAGAGCTCTGAAGGATTTTTCGCCAAGCACAAGGAAGTGCGGCGGGTAATACTAGCCCCCAAGCATTGGGTGATATAGTTCCGTGTAACATGTATTAGCCGATGCTTTCCCAAAATGTCTTGTTAGTCGAAAATTTGAAATTTGTATCCCAGGACTTTGAAATCTTCGCCAGCCCCAGATTTTAATATCCGACTAACTCTCTGCTGCTTCGCAGACCACGCGGAAACTGCACGAAGATCTTCGCGTGCATGTGCTGGAACAAATCGCGGAAATTGAGGGGCTGCGCCAGCACGCGGAAAATAGCAAAAAAGATATCCAGCTGCTTGAGACCCGCCTTCAGGGTACGAGATCCGGGTCTTCACTTTTTGTGCTGACATAGTTGTTCAGGATGCATAATATGTGCAACTTTCTGCCTTCAGAAGAAACTGCCAAGCACTCCTCGTTCGATGAGCTTTCCGCCAAGGTCAAGGTGCTTGAGGCGGAGAACGAGTCCCTCAAAGCCTTCATTCAAGAATCCTCTAGTAAGGAGACTGAGGCGAGGAAAGAGCTCTCCGAGAAGCATGCCCGCGACCTGGCGGAGCTGATTGACAAACTGGAGAAAAGCCAGGGCCGCGTGCTCTCCGTGATATCCAAGAACAGAGTTCTGGAGGAGGAGGCGGAGGCCATTGACAAACTTATCTTCCGTAAGCATTTTTCCGTGTCGTTGCTCCGACCATCTTGTATGGTTTCTCTCTAACGGAACTGAACCTCTTTCTTCCACAGCAAACCTTGGCTTTGAATGGTCAAAAGAGTCAAACCTTAAGAGGACGGAGGCATACGATGAAGCGCGGATTTCAATTGACGCGTTATTTGAAGCCTGTCGCGGAATCGCCACGGCTCTGTCTCTGAAGAAGGCCAAAACCACAGTCATCGATACGATGACCAAACTTATGCGACAGGTGCCGGATTTCATCAAGGACTGGCAGAAGTCTTCAGCACGCGGAGCCGCCTCCCTAGTCTTGGCCACCTGCAAGGCTCACTTCCCCTCGCTCAACCTGGCGGATGTTGCACGCGGAGCCCCCAAGGATTCCGACATGGGCGCCCTCCTCGCGGAAACCGAAGGCTATGAGCAGCTGTTTGTCAGGCGAGTGGATCACTCGTTCTGGTATAACAAGCACGATCTGCCCGAAGGATTTTCCGATGCAGAGGAAGAAGCAGGTGAGCCGGAGTATTACGGGGAAGGATCCGGGTCAAGCGGCGAGCATTCCGGAGGAAACTCTGGTGACGACTCCGAAGCCGGATCCGGTGACAGCGACGATGGCTCCACCTACCAGCAATCTGAAGAGGAGGACTCCGAATAGAGTTCCTGTTTTAGACAATGAAACAAATTGCATCATTTTGGCCCCAGAGAGGGTTTGTAATAAGACTTAAATTCTGAAGTAGCTAGGAACGAAACGATTATGCATGGGGCGGAAACACTTATCCTGCTATCCGTTAATGTTATGTGCATGTTTCGTTTTGTGTCGGAAAGCAAGTGCTGACTTCATTATTTTCCGGCTTGCTCGCTTGACCTTCCACGAGCCGGAAAACCTTAGCCGGAAACGCTCGCCAGCGGCGACGAAGCCCAATGGCAATCCGTCAATAACCGCGGAAACAAGCCCCCAAGCATAGGTGCCGGAAATCGCTACTAGGAATCCACGAGTTCGCAACAGACAATAACTTGATCAGAAAACTTAAGCTTACGTCCTAAAGGACGATTTTTGAAAATCACAACTTTTATACACGCCTAGGCGGAAAAAATCCAGCTCTGCGGTTTTAGTCGGAAAACATACACGATCTAAAAATGAACAAGTAAAGGAGGTAAAAGACTCAAAGAGTGAACCAAAAGCTTTATTTCATTGATCATGTATAATATTGTTACAAGGTATGCAATTCTATGCTAAGTGTGGAAAGGACGTAAGCTGTGCAATGTTCCAAGGGCGATCTGTCTCGTCGTAGATATCATCCGGATCCTCACGCTTGCGTTTCCGGCGCCAATTAGCGGGTCTGTCCCTCAGCTCTCGGAAATCAACAAGGTAGTACGATCCGTTATGAAGCACTTTGCTAACGACGAAGGGTCCTTCCCATGGAGATTGCAACTTGTGATCTTTCACTCGGCGAAGGCGGAGAACCAGGTCTCCGGCCATGAACGAGCGATTCCGGACTCGACGACTGTGATAACGTCGGAGCTTCTGCTGGTAGATGGCGGAGCGCTGGTCGGCTAAATTCCGAGCTTCTTCGATCAGGTCCACAGATAGCTGTCTGGCCTCGTCAGCTGTTTCTTCATTATAGGCGGAAACTCGCGGCGAATCGTGGATGATGTCGGAGGGAATCACGGCTTCGGATCCGTATACCAGGAAGAATGGGGTAAACCCTGTTGACCTGTTAGGGGTAGTTCGTAAACTCCACAAGACAGCGTCCAACTCATCAGCCCAGGCTCCTGCTGCTCGTCGCAGCGGTTCCTCGAGGCGTGGCTTGATTCCTGATAATATTAGACCGTTTGCCCTTTCAACTTGACCATTGGATTGTGGGTGAGCCACAGATGCGAGGTCCAATCGAATTCCCATTGTCTCACAATAATCCTTCAATTCTCCCTGAGCGAAGTTTGTGCCATTATCCGTGATTATGCTTGTGTGGGATGCCGAATCTCATCACGAGGCTGCGAGACAAATTTTAGTGCCGTAGCACCGTCGGCTTTCCTCACGGCTTTGCCTCGATCCACTTGCTGAATTTGTCAACAGCGACCAATAGGTATTCAAAACCACCAGGAGATGATCTTTTTAACTTACCAACCATATCGAGCCCCCAGACCGCAAATGGCCAGGTGATAGGTATGGTCTTCAGCTCTTGGGCTGGAGCGTTTGGTTGAGTAGCGTAGTACTGACAACCTCGGCAGGTCTTGACTATCTTGTCAGCATCTTCTTTAGCTGTAAGCCAATAAAAGCCTAGCCGAAAAGCTTTTGCAACGAGTGACCTGGGGCGGCATGGTGCCCGCAATCCCCTGCGTGGATCTCTCTGAGGATTTCAATGCCATCTTGATTGGAGACGCATTTGAGAAACACCCCTGTTGCGCTTCGTTTGTAGAGCTGTCCATCAACAATTGTGTAGGATCTTGCTCGTCGATGATCGGCGCGCGAGGACCTCGTCCTCCGGCAACTTCGATCGATGAGGTAGTCCGGGAAAGGCTGTGTCCAAGCCGGAATGGTAGCCAACACCTCTGCGGCCGGAGACACTCGCCACCTCCGGGTTTTCCGGGTTAGCGCCCTTCACCGAGGGTATCCGGAGATGCTCCAGGAAGATTCCAGGCGGAATTGGCTTTCTGCCGGATCCGAGCTTGGATAGCATATCTGCCGCTGTATTGTCATCTCTCCGGACATACTTGACTTCGTATCCTAGAAAGCACTTGGCGATCTCGTCAACTTCGTCTCTGTAAGCCGCCATGACGGAATTTCTGGCGTTCCAGGTTCCGGCTACTTGCTGTGCCACCAGGTCGGAATCTCCGCAGCAGATGATGTGCTTGATCCCTATTTCCTTAGCGATGCGCAGATCCGTGTAGTAGAGCCTCGTATTCCGCCATGTTGTTTGTAGCTTCGAAGTGGATCCGCGAACGTCCTGCAGTTCTTCTCCGGTAGGGGACTTCAGGGTGACTCCGGCTCCTGAGCCTTGATGCTGCTTGGATCCATCGAAGTGCATTACCCATGTTTCTGGTTCCGGCTCCAAATTAGCATCCGGAGCTTCTGTCCAATCTGCAACGAAATCTGCCAAGACCTGTGATTTAACCGCAGTCCTGGCTTTGTAGCTGATATCGAAGGCGGATAATTCAATGCCCCATTTTGCTGTGCGTCCTGTTGCGTCAGCGTTGTTGAGAATCGTCGACAGCGGAGCTTTGCTCACGACTGTTACTGGATGTTCTTGGAAGTAATGTCTCAGCTTCCTGCTGCCCAGGAATACTCCGTAGGCAAGCTTTTGAAAGTGAGGGTAGCGTTGTTTGGATTCCGTAAGGACCTCGCTGATATAATAAACTGGCCTTTGGACTCCATATTCGTGACCTTCTTCCTGTCGTTCCACCACGATGACGAGGCTGATGACCCTGTTTGTGGCTGCCAGGTAAAGGAGCATAGGCTCTGATTCTCCTGGAGCTGCTAAGATAGGTGGGGAGGTAAGTATTTCCTTCAACCCTTGTAGTGCTGCATCTGCTGCCTCGTCCCAGACAAACTTGTCTGTTTTCTTCAATAGCTTGTACAGGGGAAGTGCCTTCTCGCCAAGACGGCTAACAAACCTGCTGATTGCTGCGACACAACCAGTGAGCCGTTGCACATCTTTGAGACAAGTTGGCCTTTTTATGCACAAAATTGCCTTGATTTTTTCCGGGTTTACTTCAATGCCCCTGTTGGAAACAATGAAGCCAAGGAGTTTTCCGGCTGGTACGCCAAAGACGCACTTCAGCGGATTCAACATCATCTTGTACCGTCGGAGATTCTCAAAGGTTTCTGTGAGGTCGCTGATCAAGTCGGATCCTTTCCGAGTCATGACCGCGATGTCGTCGACGTAGGCGTGTACGTTCCGGCCTATCTGGTCCTTCAAGCACCGCTGCATCGTACGTTGGTAGGTGGCACCTGCGTTTTCAAGCCAAAGGGCATAGTAACATAGCGAGTAAGTGCCAAATGGGGTGATGAATGAGGTCGCCTTTTGGTCGGACTCCTTCATCCGGATCTGATGATACCCGGAATACGCATCAAGAAAACACAAAAGTTCCGCCCCTGCCGTCGAATCAATGACTTGGTCAATGCGCGGCAGGGGAACGGATCTTTCGGGCAATGTTTGTTCAAGCCGGAGTAATCGATGCACATTCTTAGTATTTCAGTGTTCTTTTTGGGTACAAGGACGGGATTTGCGACCCAATCAGTGTGGATAACTTCTATTACAAAACCTGCCTCTAGTAACTTTGCTAATTCCATTCCTATGGCGCGGCGCTTCTTGTCTCCAAAGCGTCGCATAGCTTGCTTCACCGGTTTATCCCTTGGTACTCCGGACATGTCAGAAGGTTGCCATGCGAAGATATCCATGTTAGCGCGGAGGAACTCGACGAGCGCGTCTTCCTATTTGGGGTCCATGTTGGCTCCGATCGAGACTTGCTTGCTAGGGTCATCTTCCTTGAAGTTGACTTTCTTGGTCTCTATCGCGGCCACTGAAGGAGTTTTTGTGTTCGGAGATCTGCTTCTTGGTGGTTTGCATCTCAGTCGGATCCACCGCGGCTCTGTAGCCTTTCGGCTCTTCTCCGGATATGACGGACTCGCGAAGGCGGCTTCGCCCAACTCGCACTCGTGAGCCTTTTTGTAGTCTCCGGTTATGGTGATCATACCATTAGGACCCGGAATCTTGAGCTTGTTGTAAATATAGCACGCTCTTGCATGGAACTTGTGGTAGGTGGGCCTGCCGAAGATGACATGGTAGGAGCTCTTGAAGGGCACGACTTCAAACGTGATCTTTTCTTCGCGGAAATTGTGAACATCGCCAAAAGCCACGGGAAGTGTGATGCTGCCGAGGGAATTCGCCTTCTTACCGGAACCACGCCGTGAAACTCGGTGTTGCTGTGTTTGAGCTGTTCCTTGGTGAGGTTCATCCGTTCAGAGTCTCCAGGTACATGATGTTCAAGCTGGCCCCGCCATCCATGAGGCACTTGGAGAAGTCATACCCGTCTATGCGGGGACTTACAACCAAGGCGTAGTATTCTTTTGGCACAATGGCGGGATGATCCTCCCTGTCAAATGTGCACGGAACTTCCGACCACCTGACATACTGCGGCACAGCCGGAACTGTGGCGTTCAGGATCCGGGTAGCTGACTTTGTAGCGCGGACTGTTGGGGTTCCGAGGAAGGTGTGGTAAGACCCCACGCTCTTTTTCTCGAAGGGGTTGGATTTACCTGCGGATCCGGCTTTGGGATCCGGCGAGTTATCATCCTCGTCCATCGCCTCGGAACTGTCCTCCTCCTTGTCCTTGTTCTTGCCCTTGCCTCCTTTGCCGCGTGGGCGGTGCTTCCGGGCTCGCTTGTATCCTGCCTCCGGGTCGTTCTTTAGGTCGTTGACCCACTTGCAGTTGCGGTTGGTGTGAGTGGACTTCCACGTAGCCGGATCCAAGTGGGCCAGGCAGGGCATGTCTCTGTATTCCTCGTAGGTTTGCGGGGCGCGGGATCCGCCAGCGGTGACCTCAGTGCCATGCTGCTGACCCCTGCCGGCTCCGCCTCCGCGGCCGCGTCCTCTTCCGCCTCCTGAGCCTCCGCGTTGGAACGCCATGGCGACCATGTCGGATCCGCCACTCTTCTGGTCATCAGGGTTTTTTCGTTTATGGCCGCTGTTGTTACCGTTATCACGGTTCTTCTTTTGTTGGTGCAGGGGGATTGCTGTAGCTGCGATATCACCGCCTGCATCGTCATCGGCGGCAGTGTGGTCACTGGCAATGGAGATCATCTCATCCAAAGTCAGTTTATTGGCGTTAGCCAAACATGTGAGCTTATGCCTCAGCAATCCTCCTCTCTGCAGTCCACCAATGAAGGCGTACATGGCAGTGGTGTGGTCGACGTTTTCGCACTCGTTCCTGCATGCCAACCATCGTGTGAGGAAGTTTCTTGAGGATTCTCCCTTCTTCTGGATACAAGCTTGTAGGTCGCTTGCCGTGGCAGGTCTTTTGTAGGTGCCCCTGAAGTGTTTCTCGAAAGCGGTCTTCAAGTCAAACCAGCAAAAGATAGAGTTCTTCTCGAGGTCGCTGAGCCAGATCCGGGCTGGACCTACAAGGTACAACTGGAGCATGCGGCAGGCGATATTAGGGGTTCCTCCGGCAAAGGTTACTGCATTATAGTAATCCTCAATCCAGGTATCCGGCCTCTCGGTGCCATCATAATGCTTCAGGTTTCCGGGTAGCTTGAGGGAGCTCCTTGGCTTTGGTTCCTCTCGAATCATCCTGCCAAAGCACTTCGGTCCGATGTAGTCGGTTCTGTATTCGTTGAGGCGTTCCCGCGCATCGCGCGAGCCGTGGCGAGGGGACTGTGAACGAGAGCGAGATCTCCGGCCACCGCCTCCGCCTCCACCTCCGCCGCCACCGCTAGGTGGTGGTGAAGGAGATCTGCTAGGGGGCAGATCCGACCTCTTGCTTCCGCCTTCAGATTCTCCCCGGCCCTCCCGGTGCTGGCTCCGGCTTCTGTGGCTGCCTTCGCCGTGACGCTGGCTGCCCTGGTCGTTCCGGCTCCGGCGGGGCTCCGGGTCGCGCTCCTCATTCCGGCTCCTCCTAGGCTCGGGCTCACGATCGTTGTTCTGATTCCGGCGAGGTTCCGGCGTGCGCTCCCTGTTCCGGTTTCTGGAGGGCAGCACGTTGTCGCGGATAACAATTCCACCATGCCCTTGAGGCCTGGTGTTTCCGGCTGGACTACGGCGGCGAGGGGGACGCGGGTAACCATTAGGCGGAGGAGAGGGGTTGCGGTACTTGTCTCGTCCAGAGTACATTGCATCCTTTCCCTTTCTCGGATCTGACGGTGGCGTCTTTGATGGTACGGGGATCGGATTTGGGTGTTCCCTGGTTTTCCTTCTGCGTTCCGAGGATCCGGTTCGCGATTCGTCATCTCGATGGCGATTGTCGTGGGCGTCCTTCTGCGCAGTGGAGACGCAATGCTCCGGGTTAGATTCCAACTTGCGCGAAGTGTCTGCCTTGCTCTGCTGTTTCACCGCTGAAGCGACGAGCGTGCGAACGTAGTCGATGTCAATCTCCTCGTTGTTTTTCTTCAAGATCTCTGCAGCCTTCGTCATATTGTCCTTTGGGGTTGCGAGCGGCTGTTGCTCCGTTGGAGTTGCGAAAGTGATCTTGCGTGGAGCTATCATCTCACGCCGAACCTTTTCGACCTCCTGGTGAGCTTCACGATCTTGTCTTCCCAATGCTTTCGGAGTTCCTTGACTTGTGCCAATCCTGCGTCCACCTCCTGCTCACGCTGGATGAAGTCTTCCACAAAAACTGCGGCGTGCTTCCTTTCCTCCAGCATGGCGGCTGCGGTGTTCTTAAACTTCTTGGCTGTAGCCAGCAGCTCCACTCTCTTAGCTTCCAAAGCTTCTATGTCTTCAGGAGTGATGGGTTTGTTAAGGATATCCGAGCGATAAACTGCATCCATGCCTGCTTGCGCGACCATCTCTTCAGGTGACAGGAGGCTCTCCGAGGAGGAATCCTTACGGGGCCGCTCCCGCGACATTGGAGATCCGTGATGGGATGGCTGGGGGTCGGATTGGGTGCCTGCCTCTTCTGATCCGTTTTCTCCCAGTGCCGCAACAGTTGCAAGTACCTGCTTTGGTTGGGCGGAATCGACCTCAGGCTGATCACCGTATCCATACTCCCTCACCTTGCGATCGAACTCTTCAGTGTCCATGGATGGGGTGTCGCCGGAAATTGGGCTTAAGTTCCCCAAAATTGACTCTTCAGCCGGAGTTCCGCTTTCTCCGACAGCCTCTTGCTGATCCGGAGCGGCGTTGTTTTCCGGGGCCTCGACCTGCTCGGGACCAGCTCCGGCTTCATGAGGGGCGGTTCCGGCGGTATGGGCCAAGAAGTGCACAAAGTGACACCTTTGCTTTTCTAACACCTGGGAGACCCCGGCGGATCTGCATTGGTCTTCCACCGTTATTTCTCGCTCGGGGGCGGATTGGGTGGGTTTTGATTTTTTCAGATCTAAGGCGGAATCTTCGCTAGGAAGTTCCTGCGTCTCGGATCGGATCTTCGCGACCGCGTCCTGCTCGGCGGCGGTCGCGTCGGCGCTACTTACCGGTGGGTTTCCGTCGGAATCGACGGTTTCCCCGATGAAGATGTGTATGCCGCCAACTGGGACGATGGAGAGCTTGACGGGGTCAGTTTTAGCCGGAATCCAACATTAATCCGGAGGGACGATCGGCAGACTTCCGGCGTAAAGGACACGCCCCACAGCGATGGTGTCGTCGTAGCTTCCCATGGCGGAACCCTCCCGGTTCCAGCCTCCAGACGCCGCAGGCCCCACGGTGGGCGCCAGCCGTCGTTGCCTAGTCGACGGTACCTCGGAGGAGGGATCCTCACGAGGGGAGAAGAAGTAGGGGCCATAGGGCGGAGTGCACACGGGACGGTGATACGCGAGTTACCCAGCTTCGGAACACCCGCACGATGACGGGGCCTACTGCTGCTTGTCCGGAATTATCCGGGCGCTTTCGCGTTGTTACAATGAGTTGTGGTTGTGCCTCTAGGGCTCCCGGGATCCGGCTTATAAAGGCGCACGGATCTAGGGTTTACATGGAGAGTCCTAGCCGGATTACAGACAGCCTAGCTACGGTACAATATCTTGCCGTGCACGTCACGGATCCGCCTTCCACATACGTCGTACTTGGATCCGGGTTCCTCATGGGCCTCCATGGATCCGGGTTACTCCTAACATCGGTACGGATCCGGCTTATCGATCCCGGGCCGGACTTCTCCCTTCATGATCAACAGCAACTGGGCCGCCCGATGGGCCACATGCCTCATCACCATCTGTGGGCCACCCGGGCTTGTCGGATCTAGGCACTGTCGATGGTACACCCATGAAGTATACCCACAACATCAACCCTGCAACCACAAAGCAAGAAGTCTCTTGTGTACCCAACACACCTAATACACTTGTCAGATGTATAGGTGCACTAGTTCGGCGAAGAGATAGTGAAATACAAGTAGTATGGATGTATATGAGTGGTAATAGCAATCTGAATAAAATATGGCAGCGAGTAAACATGCAACAGAACAGTAAATAAAGAGATATTCGATGTTTGGAAACAAGGCCTAGGGATCATACTTTCACTAGTGGACACTCTCAACATTGATCGCATAATAAATAACTCTTTCTCTTATGTGCTACATACACTCATTTGTTGGATGATGAACACATTGCGTAGGATTACACGAACCCTCAATGCCGGAGTTAACAAGCTCCACAATTCAATGTTCATATTTAAATAACCTTAGAGCATAATAGATCATTGCAAAATAAACCAAGAACTAACATAGTGCACACACTGTCCACATTACACTATGAAGGAGGAATAGATCACATTAATACTATCATAATGATAATTAACTCCACAATCTACAAGAGATCATGATCATAGCCTACGACAAGAACCACACGGTGCACACACTAGTCACCTTTACACCAAGCAGGAGGAATAGACTACTTTAATAACATCACATGAGTAGCACATAAACTAGTAGCGATACAAAGCTCAGCATATGGATCTCAATCATGTGAGGCAGCTCATGAGATCATTGTATTGGAGTACAGAGAGAGAGATTAACCACATAGCTACGGTAGAGCCCTCAGCCCCAGGGGTGGATTACTCCCTCCTCATCATGGAGACAGCGATGGCGGTGAAGATGGCGGTGGAAACGGCGGTGGAGATGACTCCGGGGGCAATTCCCCGCCCCGGCAGGGTGCCGGAACAGAGAGTTCTGTCCCCCGAATTGGAGTTTCGCGATGGCGTCGGCGCCCCTGGAGTCTTTCTGGATTTTCGTCAAGAGTTATCGCGTTTTTAGGTCGAAAGGACTTATATAGGCGGAGAGGCGGAGTCGAAGGGCTGGCAGGGTGGCCCCACCATAGGCCGGCGCGGCCAGAGGCCAGCCCGCGCGGCCCTATGGTGTGGGGCCCCCCTGGCCCCTCTCCGACTCTTCTTCGGTGTTCGGAGCCTTCCGGGAAAAATAGGAGGTTTGGCGTTGATTTCGTCCAATTCCGAGAATATTGCCCGAACAGCCTTTCCGGAACCAAAAACAGCAGTAAAACAGCAATCGGCCTTTCGGCATCTCGTCAATAGGTTAGTTCCGGAAAACGCATAATAATGACATAAAGTGTGAACAAAACATGTCGGTATTGTCATAAAACAAGCATGGAACATTAGAAATTATAGATACGTTGGAGACGTATCACCCGCCGGTGGGTTTTTGGTAGGCAACACATTCTGGCACGCCCGGTGGGACCTTCTTCGACAACAACTACGTCGATATCTGCAGCAACCATGTCGAAAGCCGCCGATGAGGTGGTGGGCGAGCCAGTCACGTACGCCGATCTGCCTGAAGAGCAAAAGAAGAAATATGATGAGATGAAAGCCATCTTGGAAGCCGATCTCATCGGCTCCTTCATGAGGACCCATTCACATGGCATAAGGTGGAAGGGGTTCTCCCCTGAAGGTGTTCTTGATGAAGTGGACATGTCTACCCCTTCAGAGGAACGCACCAGAGCTCTGCGCTAGGAAATTAATTACATGGTGGCTCATTCTCTACACCGCCATTCTGAGAGCTTGGTGATCGCTTTCGAGCACGTCGCGGTTCGTGTGGTGCAGGAAATCATGAAGCATCAGTACTCTCCGTCAGGACCTACCCTAGGGACTCACCAGGGAGAAATTCCGCTCCAGATCAGACCGCCGCTACCATTCGCGCTTGCAGCGCCAGAGCCACCGGGTTCACCGGCGTACGTCGTCTACAAGGTTGGAGGCGATCCTAGCGATTGCCAATTCCTATATGAGCAGCCTAAGGAGATCCCACATGGATATGTGTGCACATACGTGCCGGACTGCAATACGTTGGCGCGCACGAACCAGATTGCACCAACAGGGATTCCTGGAGCGGACGCCGATAAACAGGCGTGGCTAGCTAAATATGCCACCGGAACGAGTCACGAGAGCTCGGTCCCTACAGCTAATACCATGGAACAAATCAGCACCATCTTGAGAGATCAGTTCGGCATCCTGCCGAAGAGGAAAACAATCGGCTATTCCAAGCCGTACCTGGACGAGTATGACTTGATCCCGCTGCCACCCAAATATCGGCTCCCTGAATTCTCAAAATTCAATGGAGCAGAAGGGTCTAGCTCAATAGAACACGTGAGCCGATATTTGGCACAGCTGGGCATGATTTCAGCATCAGATCCCCTACGTGTAAGGTTTTTTGCACAATCTCTCACGGGATCATCCTTTGGATGGTACACCTCGTTGCCACCAAACTCAGTCCGGACGTGGAAGCAACTGGAGGAGCAGTTTCATGTGCAATATCACTCAGAAGCTACCGAAGCTGGCATTGCCGATCTAACACAGGTGTGGCAGAAGCGGGGAGAAACTGTGTCAGAATGTATTCAATGTTTCAGAACTGTTAGGAACCGATGTTATTCGGTTTGTTTAACTGAAAAAGAAGCAGTCGATTTGGCAGCATTGGGCCTCGCAACGCCGATCAAGGATCTGGCTTTCCACGTAGAGTACAGTTCACTGTCGCACATGGTCCGAGAAACTCACATTGTATGAGCAGCGGCACCCTGAATTGTACCAAGACAAGTTCAAGCGTCCGGTAGGCTCTGGTCGAGATGGAAGAAATTGAAGATCCTGCACCAGACCTGGAGGTAGCTGTAGCTGAATGGGCTCGGGGGGCAAATCCCGTGTCCTGCAAATGGGTAAAACCACAAGGGCCTGCAAAAGGGTTTGACTTCGATTTGACCAAAGCTGAGCAGATTTTCGATCTATTGCTTAAGGAAAAACAGCTGAAGTTGCCCGAAGGCCATAAAATCCCTACAGCACAAGAAATGAACGGGAGGCCGTACTGCAAATGGCATCACTCGTTCACCCATACCACCAATGACTGCAAGGGGTTTCGCCAGCAGATCCAAATGGCGATAGAACAAGGCCGACTGCTCTTTGGGCAGTTTGCCATGAAAGTGGACACACATCCGTTCCCTGGCGTCAACATGGTGGAACCCAACCACTCCGCGAGGTGTCGACTGGATTTCTCGTTCGATGTTAACATGGCAGGGCCTATGCGCCACCATGGCAAGGATAAAGAGGAAAGCAGTCACTCCCGCGGCGAGGAAAAGGAGGAGGCCGACCCACGCGACCGACCCCGATATAATGACAGACGGTACCTCACCGAGGAACAAGTGAGAAGCGTGCGATATGAACGGCCACTCTCCACGCACCTCCTTAACAAATATGAGTATCAATATGACCGACATCGGCAGTACGACAGAGATGACGAGAGACATCATCGGTCTGACGTGGACAATGGAAGACGTCGTCGGAATGATAGAGCCGACGATGGACATGAACACCGCGCTAAGGAGAGGTCAAGGGAGCAGGAATACGTGGATAGACACTGGGACTGTCCCTTCTTTAAACACTGCTGGGATTCAGGAATGAGCCGATTGCCTACAATCGACAACTGCCCGGAGTGTAGACGCCGGAAGAAGGATGCAGGGGAAGTTTCAGTTTTCAAGCGTCTAGGGCCTCTCCCGCCACAGAACAAACGAGCTGAGTCATCTTAAGATGAAGACTTTGAGGAGTTAGAAGATGAAGAAGAGGATAGGTACCACCGGCCAAGGTGGTGCCCCGATGGACTCAGCCACTCCCAAAAGCGTAGGGTTCAGCGGCTACGTAGCTTGGAGCAAGCCGAAGCGCAATACTTGCACACGTTGAGGAAAGTGCGGCCCGATCTGGCCGTGAAAATTCAGCAGACTTTGGACGAGGCGAGTCCTCCACCAAAGAAAGTTTGGCGTCCCAAGCAAGTAAAAGCCGATGTGAGTACATCGGCTGGCACAAACATGGTGTTTATACTTCCATCAGAGTTCCGTCCGCCAGGAATTGAAGAAGTACTGATAGCACAGTTTGACTGCGGTCCAAGGCCAGTCATCTTTGAGAAGCCACGAGAGAAGGGCTACAAACACATGAAGGCCCTGTACCTAAAAGGTTATATCAATGGGCAGCCTGTCGGCAAGATGTTGGTTGACACGGGAGCGACAGTCAATATAATGCCATACTCCATGCTACGGCGTTTGGGATGCTCTAGCGCAGACTTGATCAAGACCAACGTCACACTGAATGACTTCAACGGCCAAGCATCAGGGACGCAAGGCGTTTTGAACGTGGATCTAACCGTAGGCCGAAAGACCATCCCAACAACGTTCTTCATCGTCGACAGCAAGAGCACCTACGCTGTCCTGCTAGGGAGAGATTGGATTCACGCCAACTGTTGCATTCCATCCACAATGCACCAATGCCTGATACAATGGGATGGAGACGGCGTGGCAGTCGTCCATGCAGATGACTCGATCGAGGTCTCGATAGCCGGCATGAATATATGGGACTCGGAAGACCAAGAGCCGCTCTTTGGAGTCAGTTTGGACGGCTGTGATCGCATCGAGGTGAAAAAAAACGGGGTGAGGCTGGTCTTATCCACCGGCCTGATAGAGTAGAAAGAGCAACATCCATCGACATACGTGGCAAGGCCGATCCCTGCGATCGGCCCCAAAAAATAAAAAGCAAGGATCTCACCTCAAGCATGTCACGTAGTCGTGGTAGGAAGACTCCCTCATGTGGGGGAGCACAAACAAGTTGTAAGCCTTCATTGAGCAATTCAATCAACATGGAGGCCGATTCCAGCAATCGGCCAAAATTATCCTCGCCGGACGTTCTGCCTGTGTTCAACGTCGATTTAACAGGCGACGGAAAGCTAGGGTATGGGTTTACATCAGCTGATGAGCTAGAAGAAATTGACATTGGTCCTGGGGATAAGCCACGACCAACATTCGTCAGCAAAGACCAGCCGATGCCCAAGTACAAGTTCCTGGAATCAGATAACCAGGGAGCCGATATCTTCAATTACTTTAAAGATTCGGCTCGGGGGGCACCTAATATGGAATAATGGACAATGGAATACGGGGCCGATGCACGAAATCGGCCAACAAAAAAAAGTATAACAGGATACAAGTACAGCCGATGCACCGACGTCGACTTTAGAACTGAAAAGCCGATGCACAGCCATCGACTCTAGGAGTACAAACTCAATAATGCAGTTTTCAGATTACACAGGGAGACTCTACTGAAGAAATGTCTCAAGGGCATGGAGGGCGTCAGCACGAACACGATCCACCTCGGCGATTTCGGCCTCATCATCTTCGTCCTTGCCTGCCACCAGCTGCTGGTTCAGGGCACGTATCTCGGCCAGATCGGTTTTCAGTTCAACTTTGAGGCCTTCTGCTTCCTCGTGGGAGTGGGCAATAAGAGCTTCCTTATCTTGGATGAGCTGTTTGGTTGCCCGAACCCTCTCTTTAAGGGCCTCCAACTCCTTTCGCAGGATCTCAAGCTCAGCAGTGCTGACAGAGGTGTCAGTTTTGGCGTCCAGAGCTGCCTTCTTCTCATTAAGCCGCTGACATTTGTCTGCTATATCGGCTTTCAACGGGAGCTGGGCGTGGCGTAGGTCGATTCTCTGACGAGCCGATTTCACCCTTGACCTGTAGGCAGACAGAGTCACAACTGGCCAGAGTTTCACCTGCAGCGTCACCGGGAGATGAGGTTGGATATCTTCAAGAATGCTCTTCACTTCCTCGGAGTCTTCAACCAACGTTTCAATGGAGGAGGAGAGCAGGGCCTTGAGATGCTGGAGTTGACCATGTGTAGCGCTGGGTCCTGACTCTTCGCTTGCTTTAGCAGTAGCCGGTTCGATGGATTCAGGGTCAAATGTTAGCAAGCTTGAGAGGTCATAACCCTGACAAACAACAAGAACAACGTCAGTATACAGTGGAAGAGGAAGGTAAAGCTAAGGAAAGGGAGTATACCTCTCCTAAGACCAGAGGAACAACCGATGACAAGATGATCGGCTCTTGTGTTTCTGCTGTGGGCTTGGCCAAGTTGGCAACCTTGTCAGCTACACTTGTAGAAGTTGCTAGGTCCAGGGTAGCAAATGGCATCAGTACCTCCTCGACTTCCCCACTAGAGGTGTCATTAGTCTGCAAAAGAAGTGGTTAGCCGATGAGAACAGCAATGGGTTAGCATGAAATGTGAGCCAAGGAGAGTATGGAGGGTAATTACATTCGAAATCTCCTGGTTTGATGAAGAGACTTGCGGTTCCTTGCGAGCTCTCTTGATGCATCGGCTCTTTGTACGTAGACTGCCCTCCCCTGCTTTGATAGGAGTTTGGGAAGCAGCAAGTGCAGGGGCCGGCCTTTTCTTGGAAGCCGACGGTGACAAGTCTGGCTGGTTCTGCGTGGTGGTTTTCCCAGAATTGCTTGGGCTCGAGTCCCTTCGACTGGACTGTTTGTCCTCACTGGAGTTTTCTTCAGTAGAGGTCTGTAAAAGAAATACAAGCATGCTGCAGATGCCTAGAAGGATAGATGAAATCAGCCAAGGCATGGATCAACTTACGTGCAAACTTTCTTGAGCTGGAGTGGGGCTTTGGCGCTTCAAGGTCTTCCTGGCAGCTACCTTCCTCACTGCTGTTCTCGCCTTGACTGAGGCTCGGGGGGCAGCTGGCCCAGAAGACACTCTGCTTTTGGAAGCCGATTTTGGTGTCATCGGCTGGCTCTGCATCACAACCTTTTTCAAAGATGGTGAGTTTTTGCAGAAGAGGACCACCGGAGGCTGGTGGGAGGAATCCGAAAGGGAGCCGTCATCATCTACGGGATCTGGACCGTCTTGTTCGTTACAAGGAGACAGAGCAAGGTTATAAAAGGAAATCATTGTAAGCCACTTCAAGATAATTTGTGAGTAGTGGTACCTGTTCTGCAGGGATATCATATTCAGCATCAAGTTGTTTCAGCAATGGTCCCAGAGCTCTCCTGAAGGCATGAGTCTTCCACATTGACCTCCAAGTCTCAAAACCATTGGTTGATAAGGTGAAAGAGAGGTTGTAGGGAATTGGGATGTCTAGAGCATCAAAGAAGGAATAACATCTCTGACTGGTGAGGACATCAGGTAGCTCAGCTCTGCTCTCTGTCAGGTGGTGCAGGAAGAAATGGGGAGATACCTGTCCAAGACCAAGTTTCCGGGCTGCTACGACCGGCTGATAAGACTCATAACCAGGTTTGATGATCCTGTTTGAGGTGCTCATACCAACTGGAAGGAAGCAGGGACGGATCATGATGGAATACAATTGCCGAGTGCTGGCATCATCGGCAAAACTATCTAGCCTGAAGGAGACTGGATTTTCAAAATTTTCAGATTCTGTATAAGGAAAGAAGAGGGGATTGTCCAGGCCTTGGTAGAAAATTCTGAACCACTATGATGCTTCCTTGAGGGTCAGTTTGCTGCCTGGAAGACTATATAGAGCTTGGCCGTAGCTAGTGCATCGGATCTGCTTCCCATTAGTGTCTGGGAAGGTGCAATTGACCAAAGGTGGAAAGTTTGGGATATGGTTTTGGAAGTACAGCTGAGCCCATAGCTGAATAAACCACTAGGGACCTCTTGTTTTGACTGTCTTTTCGGAGAACAGTTTAACAGACATTAGCTGAAGATATCTATAGACCTCTCCAAGAAACAGTTTGCCAATGCCAAGCTGAGTGCCTCTAGCAAGCTCATAGGCCAAGGAAAGGTAATTCTTGGTTGGAGCAAGTGAAGGACCACAGAATATGAAGTGTTCCAACTAGAAATTCAGGAAGGCCGTGTGTTCTTTCTCTGTTACAGGGCCTTTGTTTTTCATGTGGCGTCGAAGATAAGCACCCCAGTTTGTGCACTCTGTTTTGGAAGAAAGTGTGAAAGGGACCTTTGGCAGCCTAAAAGCAGAGGGGCTTGGGGATGCAATGTTTAGGCCAGTGATCATGGCCACGTCTAGTAAGGTTGGTGTCATGGGGCCATGGCCAAACATGAAGCAATTCAAAGCATCAGACCAAAAGTAGCCGATGGTTTTCAGAAGGTTTTCATGTTTCTCAAGGGGAGACAGAGATAAAGCTATAGCATCGGCTATTCCTGCGGTTTCCCAGGTGGCTTGGTGAGTTTTGGAGATTCTATTGTACCATGAAACCCAATCTTCAGGAGGGTTAGGCCAGGCTCGTAAGCAGTCGGCCCAAGAAGTCAGATCTAAATTCTGGTTCACGAAGGGAATTCTATTGTCCTCGCATGAAATCAAATGGGCAGGACTCTCGGTAGAACGAGGGCCAAGACAGAGAGAATTTGGAAGAGAAGGATGCGGCAGTAGAATGTCCGATACCTAGAAATTAATGGCAGGATGAGACGTTAATTCAGATGTTTGTTGTTAATGCTAGCACTATGTTCGGACAGCGAGGAGCGGTTGAGGATTACCTTCAGGCTAGAGACTGCAGCGTTGGCGTTGGATGATTCCGCCATTGGATTCGCTGCGGAGTTGAGATTGCGCGATTAAGATCTGAGGGGCGCGTGGCCGCGAGTTGGATCTGTTCGAGCGGCGATTTGGGGATCTGAGTTTGCTCTTTCAGATAAGTTGCAGGTTACCGTTTGAATAGGCAACTGAGTTGGTCTTACTCGCGTTTTATGGTAAAGGCCGATGCGCTGCCATCGGCTCTTGGCGCATTGACTTCCTTTGACAATCGGCAAATTTGATAAGGAAGCAAAATCGGCTTAGAAATATTTTCTTTATTAATAAAAAGGGCTTTTACAGAGAAGAGCCGATTGCTCAAGGAAGAAAGAACAAAAGCCGATTACTACTACTAGTCCTATACTAGTAATCCCTAATCTAAGGGCCGTTGCTTCCCTCGTCGTCGCCGTCGTCGCTGCCGCCGGCACTGCTGCTGGCGGGCTCCTCGTCGCTGCTCCCGTAGCCCTCGACGGGGGCCTCTTCCTCCTCGTCATCGTCGTCGTCGTCGTCATCCGACCCGGCGCGGAAGCGCTTCGCCGGCGGGTATTCATCGGAGGACTCGTCGTCCTCCTCTTCCTCCTCCTCGTCGGAGGAGGTGAAGTCATCCCACGAGAAGCGGTCGTCCTCGCTCCCCGCCTCCAGCTCCCCGTCGACGAGGAACTGGAAGTCATCTTCTCTGTAGGTCAGGGACTTGTCGTCCTCGGACCAGACAGAGGAATCATGGTCCTCGATGTCCCACTTCTCTGGGGCGAGGAGGTCATACGCCGCCAGCGAGTCCCACTCTGGCGTGGGCTCACGGGAGGAAGAAGATAAGGAGGAGAGACCTGATGAGGCAGAGGAGGAGGAGGAAGACTTGGCTACAGAGGAAGGGGGTTTTTTGCCGACGACTAGTATGGAGCAAGAGGATGAAGAGGCAAACTGCTTGGCGTGGTTAAATAAAGGGGATGTAGTGGAGATTTAATGTTACAGCGGTTTCCGAGGAAGTGGTGCCAAAGAACTGTCAAATCGTGCAGAGAAGTTGAGAAGGAAAGGCATCATGATGAAAGGATACTGCGACGGTTCTGCTCTGCCACGACGTGACCCTATGAAGAAAAAACAGAGTGGTTTTGAAATTATCATTGCCAAAACCAGGGGGGCATGTGTTACCACCGGAATTTGACAGAGCAGGAGGTGGGCCGTGACCGAAGATGGGCTTAGAAGACATGTATATTAAGTGTCTCTGAACCGGCCTTGTGCGTGAATTTGGGCTAGATTGCCCGTGTATCTGTATATTATGGTAGATTTAGAATTAAGAGATAGAGTATAGCTCGTACACGGTTAGGATTATTCCTAAATTAGAAAGTCCACGGACTATAAATATGTATCTAGGGTTATTGAGAAAGGAGGACGATCACGTTCACAACAAACCAATCTAGGCACATCGCCACCCCTTGTTTCGAGGGTTTCTCCCGGGTAAGCAACATGCTGCCTAGATCGCATCTTGCGATCTAGGCAGTATCAGTTTATTCGTCATTGGTGATGCTCGTGCTGAAGCCTTTTTGATGGCGAGCAACACCCTTATCGTACATGTTTTGGGGCTGACATCGATGCTTGATGACGCGTAAAGCACACGCCCGTTGGGAACCCCAAGTGGAAGGTGTGAAGCGTACAGCAGCAAGTTTCCCTCAGTAAGAAACCAAGGTTTATCGAACCAGTAGGAGCCAAGAAGCACGTTGAAGGTTGATGGCGGCGGGATGTAGTGCGGCGCAACACCAGAGATTCCGGCGCCAACGTGGAACCTGCACAACACAACCAAAGTACTTTGCCCCAACGAAACCGTGAGGTTGTCAATCTCACCGGCTTGCTCGTAACAAAGGATTAACCGTATTGTGTGGAAGATGATTGTTTGCGAGAGAAAACGAGTAAAAACAAGTATTGCGGCAGATTTGTATTTCGGTATTAAAAGAATGGACCGGGGTCCACAGTTCACTAGAGGTGTCTCCCCATAAGATAAAAGCATGTTGGGTGAACAAATTACAGTCGGGCAATTGACAAATAGAGAGGGCATAACAATGCACATACATGTCATGATAAATATAGTGAGATTTAATTGGGCATTACGACAAAGTACATAGACCGCCATCCAACTGCATCTATGCCTAAAAAGTCCACCTTCGGAGTTATCGTCCGAACCCCTTCAGAGTATTAAGTTGCAAAGCAACGGACAATTGCATTAAGTATGGTGCGTAATGTAATCAATAACTACATCCTCGAACATAGCATCAATGTTTTATCCCTAGTGGCAACAACACAACACAACCTTAGGGGTTTCGTCACTCCCCGGATATCAATGCAGGCATGAACCCACTATCGAGCATAAATACTCCCTCTTGGAGTTACTAGCTTCAACTTGGCCAGAGCCTCTACTAATAACGGAGACCATGCAAGATCATAAACAACACATAGGTAATAACTTGATAATTAACATAACATGGTATTATCTATCCATCGGATCCCGACAAACACAACATATAGCATTACAGATAGATGATCTTGATCATGTTAGGCAGCTCACAAGATCCAACAATGAAGCACAATGAGGAGAAGACAACCATCTAGCTACTGCTATGGACCCATAATCCAGGGGTGAACTACTCACTCATCACTCCGGAGGCGACCATGGCGGTGTAGAGTCCTCCGGGAGATGAATCCCCTCTCCGGCAGGGTGCCGGAGGAGATATCCGAGAATCCCCGAGATGGGATTGGCGGCGGCGGCGTCTCCGGAAGGTTTTCCGTATCGTGGTTTTTCGCATCGGGGTTTTCGCGACGGAGGCTTTAAGTAGGCGGAAGGGCAGAGTCGGGGGGCTGACGAGGGCCCCACGCCACAGGGCGGCGCGGGCCCCTCCTTGGCCGCGCCGCCTTGTGGTGGTGGCCCCTCGTGGCCCCACTTCATGTGCTCTTCGGTCTTCTGGAAGGTTCGTGACAAAATAGGACCCTGGGACTTGATTTCGTCCAATTCCGAGAATATTTCGTTACTAGGATTTCTGAAACCAAAAACAGCAGAAAACAGCAACTGGCACTTCGGCATCTTGTTAATAGGTTAGTTCCAGAAAATGCACGAATATGACATAAAGTGTGCATATAACATGTAAGAATCATCAATATTATGGCATGGAACATAAGAAATTATCGATACGTCGGAGACGTATCAGCATCCCCAAGCTTAGTGCTGCTTGTCCCGAGCAGGTAAAACGATAACAAAGATAATTTCTGAAGTGACATGCCATCATAACCTTGATCATACTATTTGTAAACATATGTAATGAATGCAGCGATCAAAACAATGGTAATGACATGAGTAAACAAGTGAATCATAAAGCAAAGACTTTTCATGAATAGTACTTCAAGACAAGCATCAATAAGTCTTGCATAAGAGTTAACTCATAAAGCAATAAATCAGAGTAAAGGCATTGAAGCAACACAAAGGAAGATTAAGTTTCAGCGGTTGCTTTCAACTTGTAACATGTATATCTCATGGATAATTGTCAACATAGAGTAATATAACAAGTGCAATATGCAAGTATGTAGGAATCAATGCACAGTCCACACAAGTGTTTGCTTCTTGAGGTGGAGAGAGATAGGTGAACTGACTCAACATAAAAGTGAAAAGAATGGTCCTTCAAAGAGGAAAGCATCGATTGCTATATTTGTGCTGGAGCTTTTATTTTGAAAACATGAAACAATTTTGTCAACGGTAGTAATAAAGCATATGAGTTATGAAAATTATATCTTACAAGTTGCAAGCCTCATGCATAGTATACTAATAGTGCCCACACCTTGTCCTAATTAGCTTGGACTACCGGATCTTTGCAATGCACATGTTTTAACCAAGTGTCACAATGGGGTACCTCCATGCCGTCTCGTACAAAGGTCTAAGGAGAAAGCTCGCATTTTGGATTTCTCGCTTTTGATTATTCTCAACTTAGACATCCATACCGGGACAACATGGACAACAGATAATGGACTCCTCTTTAATGCATAAGCATGTGACAACAATTATTATTCTCATATGAGATTGAGGATATATGTCCAAAACTGAAACTTCCACCATGATTCATGGCTTTAGTTAGCAGCCCAATGTTCTTCTCTAACAATATGCATGCTCCAACCATTACGGTGGTAGATCTCTCTTACTTCAGACAAGACGGACATGCATAGCAACTCACATGATATTCAACAAAGAATAGTTGATGGCGTCCCCGAAGCATGGTTATCGCACAACGAGGCAACTTAATAAGAGATAAAGTGCATAAGTACATATTCAATACCACAATAGTTTTTAAGCTATTTGTCCCATGAGCTATATATTGCAAAGGTGAATGATGGAATTTAAAGGTAGCACTCAAGCAATTTACTTTGGAATGGCGGGTAAATACCTTGTAGTAGGTAGGTATGGTGGACACAAATGGCATAGTGGTTGGCTCAAAGATTTTGGATGCATGAGAAGTATTCCCTCTCGATACAAGGTTTAGGCTAGCAAGGTTATTTGAAACAAACACAAGGATGAACGGTGCAGCAAAACTCACATAAAAGACATATTGTAAACATTATAAGACTCTACACCGTCTTCCTTGTTGTTCAAAACTCAATACTAGATATTATCTAGACTCTAGAGAAACCAAATATGCAAACCAAATTAGCAAGCTCTAAGTGTTTCTTCATTAATGGGTGCAAAGTATATGATGCAAGAGCTTAAACATGAGCACAAAAATTTCCAAGTATCAAATTATCCAAGACATTTTAGAATTACTACATGTAGTATTTTCCAATTCCAACCATATAACAATTTAACGAAGAAGAAACTTCGCCATGAATACTATGAGTAGAGCCTAAGGACATACTTGTCCATATGCTAAAGCGGAGCGTGTCTCTCTCCCACAAAGTGAATGCTAGGATCCATTTTATTCAAACAAAACAAAAACAAAAACAAACCGACGCTCCAAGCAAAGTGCATAAGATGTGACGGAATAAAAATATAGTTTCGGGGGAGGAACCCGATAATGTTGTCGATGAAGAAGGGGATGCCTTGGGAATCCCCAAGCTTAGACGCTTGAGTCTTCTTAGAATATGCAGGGGTGAACCACCGGGGCATCCCCAAGCTTAGAGCTTTCACTCTCCTTGATCATATTGCATCATACTCCTCTCTTGACCCTTGAAAACTTCCTCCACACCAAACTCGAAACAACTCATTAGAGGGTTAGTGCATAATAAAAATTCACATGTTCAGAGGTTTCATAATCATTATTAACACTTCTGGACATTGCATAAAGCTACTGGACATTAATGGATCAAAGAAATTCATCCAACATAGCAAAAGAGGCAATGCGAAATAAAAGGCAGAATCTGTCAAAACAGAACAGTCCGTAAAGATGGATTTTATTAGGCCACCAGACTTGCTCAAATGAAAATGCCCAAATTGAATGAAAGTTGCGTACATATCTGAGGATCATGCACGTAAATTGGCTTAATTTTCTGAGCTACCTACAGGGAGATAGACCCAGATTCGTGACAGCAAAGAAATCTGGAACTGCGCAGTAATCCAAATCTAGTACTTACTTTACTATCAAAGACTTTACTTGGCACAACAAAACTAAAAACTAAGATAAGGAGAGGTTGCTACAGCAGTAAACAACTTCCAAGACATAAATATAAAACAAAAATACTGTAGTAAAAACATGGGTTGTCTCCCATAAGCGCTTTTCTTTAACGCCTTTCAGCTAGGCGCAGAAAGTGTAACTCAAGTATTATCAAAGGGTGGTGCATCGGCATTATAACCAGGGGTGTTGGGAGTTTTCTCAACTATGCATTGTATATTATCTATGTAGGTTTCAGAGGCTCCCTTTTCATTAGTCTTAGGCTTGCTATTCTCATCAAACAAATTTTCAGGGACAAGCCAAGCATAATTATTTTCTAGTGCCTCGCACATTCCTAAGAGTTTGCATGGTATTGAGGTTTTAATATCCCCCTCATAATTAACTTGATTAGTATACTTTTGTCTATCTTTTTCCATTTTTTCAAGGGTACTGGCAAAATTGGTATAAGAGCCTAGCATATTATATTTAGTGAAAACTTTTCTAGCTTCTCTTGCTACTCCCCCAAATTCTTTAAGAAGGGTTTCTAATACAAAATCTTTCTTTTCCCCTTCTTCCATATCACCAAGCGTGAGAAACATGTGTTGGATTATAGGATTAAGATTAACAAACTTAGTTTCCAACATGTGAACTAAAGAAGCTATAGCAATTTCATAAGTAGGAGCAAGTTCTACCAAGTGTCTATCTTCAAAATCTTCAGTGGTACTAACATGAGTGAAGAAGTCTTCTATATTATCCTTCCCAATTATAGACCCACGTCCTACCGGTATGTCTTTTAGAGTGTACTTAGGAGGAAACATGATGAAATAAACTAAAATAAAGTAAATGCAAGTAACTAATTTTTTTTGTGTTTTTGATATAGCAAACAAGACAGTAAATAAAGTAAAACTAGCAACTAATTTTTTTGTGTTTTGATATAAGTGCAGCAAACAAAGTAGTAAATAAAATAAAGAAAGACAAAAACAAAGTAAAGAGATTGAGAAGTGGAGACTCCCCTTGCAGCGTGTCTTGATCTCCCCGGCAACGGCGCCAGAAATTTAGCTTGATGACGCGTAAAGCACACGCCCGTTGGGAACCCCAAGTGGAAGGTGTGATGCGTACAGCAGCAAGTTTCTCTCAGTAAGAAACCAAGGTTTATCGAACCAGTAGGAGCCAAGATGCACGTTGAAGGTTGATGGCGGCGGGATGTAGTGCGGCGCAACACCAGAGATTCCGGCGCCAACGTGGAACCTGCACAACGCAACCAAAGTACTTTGCCCCAACGAAACGGTGAGGTTGTCAATCTCACCGGCTTGCTGTAACAAAGGATTAACCGTATTGTGTGGAAGATGATTGTTTGCAGAGAAAACAGTAAAAACAAGTATTGCAGCAGATTTGTATTTCAGTATTAAAAGAATGGGCCGGGGTCCACAGTTCACTAGAGGTGTCTCTCCCATAAGATAAAAGCATGTTGGGTGAACAAATTACAGTCGGGCGATTGACAAATAGAGAGGGCATAACAATGCACATACATGTCATGATAAATATAGTGAGATTTAATTGGGCATTACGACAATGTACATAGACCGACATCCAACTGCATCTATGCCTAAAAAGTCCACCTTCGAGTTATCGTCCGAACCCCTTCCAGTATTAAGTTGCAAAGCAACGAGACAATTGCATTAAGTATGGTGCGTAATGTAATCAATAACTACATCCTCGAACATAGCATCAATGTTTTATCCCTAGTGGCAACAGCACAACACAACCTTAGGGTTTTACGTCACTCCCCCGGATATCAATGCGAGCATGAACCCACTATCGAGCATAAATACTCCCTCTTGGAGTTACTAGCTTCAACTTGGCCGAGCCTCTACTAATAACGGAGAGCATGCCGGATCATAAACAACACATAGGTAATAACTTGATAATTAACATAACATGGTATTCTCTATCCATCGGATCCCGACAAACACAACATATAGCATTACGGATAGATGATCTTGATCATGTTAGGCAGCTCACAAGATCCAACAATGAAGCACAATGAGGAGAAGACAACCATCTAGCTACCGCTATGGACCCATAGTCCAGGGGTGAACTACTCACTCATCACTCCGGAGGCGACCATGGCGGTGTAGAGTCCTCCGGGAGATGAATCCCCTCTCCGGCAGGGTGCCGGAGGAGATCTCCCAGAATCCCCCGAGATGGGATTGGCGGCGGCGGCGTCTCTGGAAGGTTTTCCGTATCGTGGTTTTTCGCATCAGGGTTTTCGCGACGGAGGCTTTAAGTAGGCGGAAGGGCAGAGTCGGGGGGCTGACGAGGGCCCCACGCCACAGGGCGGCGCGGGCCCCTCCTTGGCCGCGCCGCCTTGTGGTGGTGGCCCCTCGTGGCCCCACTTCGTGTGCTCTTCGGTCTTCTGGAAGGTTCGTGGCAAAATAGGACCCTAGGACTTGATTTCGTCCAATTCCGAGAATATTTCGTTACTAGGATTTCTGAAACCAAAAACAGCAGAAAACGACAGCGGCACTTCGGCATCTTGTTAATAGGTTAGTTCCAGAAAATGCACGAATATGACATAAAGTGTGCATATAACATGTAAGAATCATCAATATTATGGCATGGAACATAAGAAATTATCGATACGTCGGAGACGTATCAATGCTTTCATGATATACTTGCTTAGCTACGCTACCACTTGATATCTAGCCGCCCTTACACCTAGGTGTAAGGGCAGTATCTTGCTTTATCTTTGTCTAGTAGATCCGATCTGTTATAGTCGTTCCTTGTTCTACGAGGATTAGTTTGATATCTGCATGGTTAGGCCTTACAAACGGGTTGGACGATCCGGTAGTGCGTAAGGTGTGGTTTATTAAGCCCTAAAGGGATTGTTCCGGGGATCAACTTTATGTTGGTTTTTAGGCCTCGTTAGGGCTGGTTTTCCATCATCGTACGTATCTGCTAGGCTCAACTACGCGTAGGATGTTCCGGTTATGCGGTGAAAACCCTAGACTATCGTAGATTAGCTTAGCTTGATGTTGATAAAGCATGGTCCCCATGTCATCGTAAATCTAACATGAACCATGGGGCAATCGGCTCTTTGAGCCGATCCACAGAACAACTTAAGAGCCGATCGGGGCTCGCATTTAATGTTTACGTGTTTGCCATGCAGGAAACTAGACGAAGCAATCCATCACCTTCCTGACCAGGTATAGGTCAGGTGGCACGCCCTCGCAACCGCCAGGACGTGCGCCAGAGGCATTGCGGGCCGTCGCCCGAGGGACCAGGATCCACCGCAGTCCTGGGAGCCTCCCGGCTCTACGGTGTTGCCCGTCGCTGCCCGCCGGTGGGTTTTTGGTAGGCAACACTAGCATTGCCCTATCCGGTGCGGCCCAGCTAGAGGCCCACACTACTAGGAATCTGCTTACCGCCGGCGCACTAAAAAGGGCTACCGCCGGCACCTTCGCATTCGCCGGCGATCACCTCGCCGGTGGTAAGTGGTTACCGCTGGCACCTTCCGTTTCGCCAGCGGTAACGTGACGTTATCCCCGGCGTTTTCTTGTATTCGCCGGCAGTATTTGTTACCCCTGGCACCTAGCCAATTCACCGGCGGTAAGTTTGTATAGGATTAAAAAAAAACATCAGGTTCACATAGTCAACGTAAAGGCCAAGTTGTCTCTTTATTTTATTTAAACAACACGTATTATACTACAACACACAATCAGTGGAATGTCCAACTGAGCAAAAGGAGAGACTATCTCTACATCTGCACAAGCTTCAAAGTTTTCCTGGAGGCCCTCTGCTGCAGACTCTCCGACCTCCAAATAACCAGCAGGAAGAGTCCTGTTAATGCAACCTTGATTAGAATGATTAAACAGCACCAAATCACATGCTCTTTGCTAGTTTTTTGCAAGAACATGGCAGAAATAAATTGGAAACATAATACTAGTGAAAATTGCATAAAAAAAGAGCATTCTTGAGCTTAAGAACAAAGTAACAATCACACTACAAAGATCAACATCATAACAATGAATACTATAGTTTTGCACTATCGATAATATAAGCAAACAGTCCTGCATATGCTTCACTGTGGATGCAAAATTGGTTTGACACTACATACATAGACAAAAAAAAAGATTAACAGTAAACATAGTACATCAACACAGCTCTCAAGCATGGTACATACAGCACGTCGTCGCTCAAGCAGAAGCATACACACACATGTAACAAGCCAAGAGAAGATCGATTCAGCTTGCCGTGATGCCTAGTTACGTGAACCTGATTGTACCTCAATATGTCAACGAGTGAAATGAGAAAAAGAAATTAAAAAGGTTATTAGATCTGGTAATCTTGTGATAGGAAAAGCTATCAGAACGACGGCGGTACTGGAGGCGCGAACTCACGATCTAATCGAACCCAAGGACACTAGTTCCAGGATGTAGTTGGGTAGCTGAGATTAGAACACCCTCTCGGCGCACCAGTTCAGGCAGCCCATTGACCCAATAATGTAAACACGCATCTGACGATCCAATCAGCGAGCAGAATCCAAACCAATCCGCCCAATTCAACGAATCTCCCCACCAATCCAGCCCTCCCGACCCGCCCAATTCACAGCCCCGTGCTCCCTCGCGATCGAGGCGAGCAGAGGCGTACGGTGGAGAGATCCAGAGATACCCCGATTCCGAACCGAGGCTACCGCATCTACGCATCGGAGATCCACGAGACGGGTCTCGCGATCCAACCGGTGCAGAGGAGGGGACAGGGACAGGAGGGAGGGTTGAGGATGCATACCTTGCGGACGTAGACGTACTCGCTCTCCTCGAAGGTGGTCATGTGGTCGCCGAGCGCCATGGCGGCCGGCGGGGGGCAGGTAGATCACGGGGGAGGGTAGAGAGAGAAAGGCGGAGAGAGGAAGAGGGAGATGGACCTGGCGAGAGAGGAGGAGGGAGGCAGGCTCGCGAGGCGGGGCCACGTACGATATCTCCTTTGACAGCGTGTGGGTCGAGTGAAATACCCCTGGAGAAAAAAATCAGTTGGTGCCGGCGGTAATATTTGGCCTGATGGGCCCGCCCAGTCCACCTAATTCCTGGCATGCGCGCCTCATTTTCGCCGGCGGTAGCTGGACTTAACCCCGGCGAACCTAGGAGCTTTTCGCTAGCGGTAATTGGCGGCCTATGTGGGGACTCTGGCCCAACTTATCCCTGGCACTTTTTGGCCCATTTCGCCGGTGGTAAATGGCCTATCCCTGGCATCTCTAAACGTATTCGCCGGCGGTAACGCGAGGAGGACCTAAAAAGTTTTACCGCCGGCCACTTTGAACCTGATTCGCCGGTGGTAATAAGTGCGGCTATAAGGTTATTCCTAGTAGTGCCATGAAGATACCTGGTGACAAGGTGGGCCACTAGGACGGTGCTTAAGAGGATTCCTTGAAAATCAAGACAAAGAGGAGCCGAACAAGGAAAGTTTAGAGCTAGGTCTTTTGTAAACCTAGTCGTACCCGGACAGATCTCTTGAGACCTGGCCTCCTATATAAAGACCAGGAGAGGGGCTGCCGGGGGACACGTTCAATCTTAGCAACTTTAGCCATCAGAAGTCTAGAGATAGGTCACCGTAGCACTTAGCCTCTCGACGAGATCATAGCCGAAACCTTCGGCACCCCATTGTAACTCGATATTTTCATAATCAAGATCAGACAGGCAGGACGTAGGGGTGTTACCTCATCGAGGGCCCTGAACCTGGGTAAATTGCTCTCCCCGCTTGTCTGTTAAACCGATGGTTCGTATCAGCCTACAGGATTCCGTCAACCCTAAGCCCCAACTGGAGGGCATTGTTGAGGAGCACCCCCGACAATTGGCGCCGTCTATGGGAACCCTGTCGGCACAAGATCCATCATCGGCAGATCCAGTCATGTCGTCGACAGCTTCATCGACGCCATCATCGTCATCACCGAACTTGGGAAGTACGTTTCGATTCGGCTCCTACGAGTTCACACCGCATAGTGATTCGTGTCGTTTAACTTTTTCAGATCTGCAAGGGAACATGGAGATGACGTTTGGCAGCGTCCACTACAACGTCAACGCAGAAGGTGTCCTTCGATTGCTAGAGTCGTGCGCTCCCAGATCAGCCAGAAAATCACCACCATTGGCCACAGGGCCAAGCCTGTCGTCGTCAGTCGATCTTTCGGCTGGCCTGACGGACTCGACAAACTCTTCCCCGCCACCGACTCCTCGGTCGACGTCTTCAATGTCAGTCGGCTCTAATAACCCTGCGTCATCGGAGATGACCTCGTACTACTGCTTGAATTGCGATACCAGACACAGACTGGGATCGAGTGACACACCGCTCATCTGCAGCGCCCAGTATTCATCGGGAGAGGACAACGTCGAAAGTATCGCCAAGGAAGTCACCAGGAAAGCGGCGCACCATCAAGTCTACGCTGCCAACAACACAGGAAACGCAAGGAACGGGGAGGTGGAGAACACACTCCTCGCTCTAGCAGACGACGAAGCTTTCAAAACAGTGCTAGTAACAATAGTAGCGATTACACCATATCGGAGGAAGAATGGGCAGCTGCCAGGGCAGCCGTGCTTAATAACACACCACTCCCCGCTGGAACTTCAGTCGGGACCCTCAATGCCTACCGTGAGATACTGGAAAAAAATCGGGAGTGGTTGTTAGTCGAACAAACTACCCTCGAGAAGCGCCTGCTTGCAGCAGAACAATCTAGCGAACGGCGGAGAGGCTCGCGAGGAAGCGCTTCCCGAAGTAGTCAAGGCGTGGGGAAGCATCGGTCGAGGCTGTCCAGGTTATCGGAAGACGACGCTAGGGAAATAACGTCAAACCTATCCAGATCGTTCATGACCACGGATACCGCGGGGATGCTGAGGCCAAAAACCGTCGAGGGAGCAACTGCCAACCTCGCGGCGTACCTTGTCAACCAGCGACCCGAAGGTTCCATGGTTCAAGCTCATCGGGGCGCTTTGGAAAGCCTTGCAATCCTGGGAGACAAACTAGTTCCACGAAAAGAAAAAGCCTCACCTCAAGTTGGAGGCTCAAAGCACCGTTCAAGGGACGCCCGGGACGAGATTACCCAGAGCAGAATCGATAAAGCTAGGCGACGTCGAGCCGCGAGGGGAGAAGATGATAGCGACGCCTCGGAAGAAAGCGAAGAGTACGACGGTGAACTGAGGGGGGCTGATTGCCTGAGTTACAAAATCCGTGAAACAATGCCGCCCAAGAAGTTCAAACCTACCCCTACTGACGCCGCGAAGTATGATGGGCAGCAGGAGCCAAGATCATGGATAGACGATTACCTGCAGACTGTAATCTTACACAAAGGAAACCAAATAGCAGCCATGCAATGCATGCAGCTTTACCTGAAAGATTCGGCACGGGTGTGGCTGAGAGGTCTGCCGAAAGGATCCATCAAATCATGGGACGACCTGGTAGACGCTTTCGTCGCCAACTTCCAAGCAACGTACAAAAGGCCAGTTGGGATCGAGGAGCTACGGCATTGCCGCGCGAAACGAAGGAGTCGATGCGTGCATACATTGGCAGGTTCACCAAACTCCTGAACGCTGCCGAAGACGTTTCTGTTGACAGAGCAATCGATGCCTTCAGCGACAGCATCCGACGAGAAACGTACATAGAAGAGCTCGGGCGCAAGAAGCCGAAAACCATAACCAAGCTAATGGAAATCTCCAACAGCTGGGCTGATGGTGAAGACAACGTACGAAGACCGCGACAGCGCAGTGACGACGAGGACGATGATCAGCCGAAGAATGATTCGGGTGGTCGCAGGGATCGTCGCAAGAAGAGGAAGGACCGCAGCTACGACGACAACAACTTGGTAGCCGCTGGATATTCCGATCGACAAGATGATCGGTATGACGACAGGAGAGATGATCGACATGACGTCAATCGGAGCAACTCTGGAAACCGTAGCAACTATAAGCCACAACCTCAGAGGATCCCCGAGCTACCCTACGCCGAGCAGATAAACTCACCTTGCTATCTGCATGCTTACATCGACTCCAAGGACAATAAAAAGAAATCAAGCCACTTACTCAGAGATTGTCGACAGTTCATCGAGATGCAGAAGCTCATGCAGCAGCAGCAACCGCCACCACCACCACCTCCACCTCAGCATCAGGTCCAGCAGGCTCAGCCCCACAACCCTAACGAGTCTTTTCCACCGCCTCGTGGGCAAATGAGCATGATTCACAGGACTGGTGTTTTGAGGAGGGAGATGAGGAAGCTCACCCATGAAATCAACCTGGCGAAAAGCATCATGGCCAATATTCCTGAGTATATCGACTGGTCATCTCAGAGTATAACGTTCAGTAGGGCAGATCACCCGATGACAATGGTAGGCGAGGCGCAAATCGGAGGATTTAAGATGAGCAAAGTTTTCATGGACGGTGGAAGCGGGCTAAACCTGATATTCCTCGACACAATTAAAACCATGGGAATTACGATGAGGATGCTAGAAGAGACAAATACCTGTTTTCATGGGATCCTTCCAACCTCACCGGCGTACTCTATTGGCAAAGTGTACCTGAACGTCGTCTTTGGTAAACCCGACAACTTCAGGAAAGAAAAGATCGAGTTCGAGGTGGTTAACTGGGAATCGCAGTACCACGCTATACTCGGACGATCAGCTTATGTCAAGTTCATGGCTGTGCCGCACTATGCATACCTCAAGCTGAAAATGCCTGGGAACAACGGGACAAACATCACAGTCTATGAAAGTTTTTCACGCTCGGATAACTGCGATCGCGATTTCCAGAGGATAGCTGCAAAGTTTGGGCTCATGCAGGAGGCTGTTGATTTCCCTTCAAAATCGTCGGCACGTGATAGCAAGGAAGATGAACGCGTCAGGAAGACGAAGAAGAAGCCAGCCGACCTTACTTTGGAACCTTCGACAGAGAAAACTTCAGCAGCCGATGGTACAGCGGCCTTAGAAGAACACAAAACGCTGGCAATTGCTGGCGGGACCCTTGGCGAGACCAATGATGCTTCCGAAACCGCTGACGCCCGGTGATCAAGCCAGAAGATAAGAAGAACCCTCCTCTTACTTAAAAGGATGGGTAGCATTTAGTTTTTCTTTTCCTTTCAGCAGGGCTTCTTTTCGCCCCTTAGTCCCTTGTTTACTTTTTTAATGAGAACTCAACTTTTGTTTCCTTGAAAAGCATTGCAGTAGTTCGGAACACCCGAACCCCATCGTCATGAGCCTCGTTCGCATATTTCGGCGAACGTTGGGGCAATGAAGAACACACCCAAAGTTTGCATTCCACACGGACCTCTGAAATTACGAGTGCTAAAGGATGCGAAAACAACGAGGATCCAGCTATTGTCTTTTCGCTATAAGATTCCTCAACGAGTGCCGTAAATAGCAAGAGACGTAAAAAACACATACTAACGACCCCACGTTCGGTACTTTACTTATGGAAGTACCAAAGAACGATGGAGTCATTGGCAGAACTAGTGCTCCTGATATATTCGGGAGCTGCTGTCAAGACATACATCGGTTGAAAGCAAAGTTGCACATACAACGGGTTTAGCAAGACCCACAACACGAGCTGATCACTCAAACAATTTGCTGACCAGTGAATATACATACGCTCAAACGAGCAATTGAGATTTGCTCCTTCAAAACATGCCAACGGCATTAAGATGGTAAAAATGCATGTACATGCACGTACCAGTAAAAGTAGTTTAAACTTAAAAACCCAAAAAATACTCGGATCAAAGTCTTCTATTTACAGTAGGAGCATAACCCTGAACTACCCTTGTGAAGTTTCTTCGGGTGCCTTCGATTCCTTTTCTAGTCTGTCGACAATTATATTGGCGGGCGGTATCACCTTCGGGTACATAGGCTCCAAATCACCCACTGCATTGGCGATGGACAGCAGGTTCGCAGAAGGATAACGCACAAGAGTGAGAGCAAGTGTAAATCTAGCTCCCGCAAAAACCTGAGCTCGCACCAAATCTCGGATCTTCTTGGCGTTGCTGAATTCTGACATTAAAGTCAACAGTGTGGGAGGGACTGCGTTCAAGGGAAACATCGTCTTCCATATTACTCTCAGTCCTTTGTAGCACTTGTCGAAGAATCGATGCACCTTTTGGACCCGGTCTTGGAACTTCGCGACAGTCGAAGTCTTCGACTGTTCCCTCCAGAAAACTTCGTCTGCTGATGATAGCTGGGTCAGTGCGTTCACACGCTCATGTATACGCTTGCTTTCTTCAGCCTTGTTCAGATCTATAACTGACAAAGGAACCAGCAGAAGATGAGAAAGTGCTTTCAATGAAACAGCAAAGAGCAAGAGAGCCGGGGCACTTACAATTCAAACTTTCGGTAGCCTTGTACAGTTCAGTAAGCGCATAGCGCTCAGCATATGCGGCAATCTCATTCTTCTTATTGATAATGGCAGGTAAGGCATAAGTGCTACGCATATCCTTCTCTATTTGCGCGATCCGATCCTTCATGCGTTGGAGTCGATCACTTTCAGGGACAGCACCCGAGGAGTCATCGACAAAAGTAGGCACGGGGAAAATCTGCAAAAATGTCGTCCAAAGGCGCGATGGATTACATGGAGTCAGCATTGGAAATTACTCTCATCGGGAGCGCTGGAATGCAAATATTATAGCAAAGTTATGATGGCAACATTTCCAGCAGGAAATTCATTACAACCACGTAAGGTTTTATGACAAGACATCATTTTTGATCCAGCAAAATTACAAGGTTCAAGGGGCTTGGGTTTGGTTTGATAAACTGGGACCAGCCGACGATCTTTTTGCCTCAACCAATTCAAGGAGCTGGCGAGCACATGTAAGAGCCGAAGCTTTAAAGGTACTCAGATCGACGAATTTTCCGTCGGGTCCCCTTGGAAGCTCCTTGGACATCTCTTCAATGTTAGCTTTGAAGCCTTGACCCATCATAAGTTGGAAGGCTAGGAGGGCACCATAGGTACGCGAAGTACGTTTGAATACCTCGATAACCTCCTTGGTGTTGACAGCAAAAGCGTCGAACAGCTGCCCCAAATTCTTGTCTTGACTTATCTTGGGGAAAATCATCAAATGGATCCGCGCCATGGCTCCTTTGCCCTTCTGGAGAAGGTCCTGAACAAGCTGATGAGACGCAAGCGTCATCGACAGAGTGTTTGACGGAGAATTATTCGGGACCCCGTCTAGAGCTTCGGCAGGGATATCAGCAGCTCCTGAAAAGGATAGGGTGTGAAGAAGGGCCTTAGCAAAAGAATTAGTGTTTGTAAAAACAATAATCAAGAAGAGAACAAAAAGGGGATTACTGAGCAAAGCCAGAGAGGATTGGTGGAGAAGATCATCCTTCTCTATTGCCCGAGCTTCGGCAGTGAGCCTGGCGTTTTCTTCATCTTTCAGCCTCCTCTTCAGCTCCCCCAGTTCCCCTTTCAAAGCGACAATTTCTGCATGAGCTTCGGCAGCAATTTTGATTGCGCCTTCCAATTTCGAGGAGGAGGACTCGACCTCCTTCTGCAGACGGGCCTTGTCGACTTCCAAAGAAGCGTATTGGGAGGCGAAGGACTCTAAGGAAGATATGACAGCTTGCAAGTCCTTAAAGGAAAAAAGTTCTGTAAGTACTCGAGGTTTATATGAAGAGTTATTGATTCAAAGAAAGAAAAGACTTACAGGTTTTCCTGAAGGAGGAGTTGCGGCAGCGGCAGTTGAAGGAATATCTTTCCCTTTAGAAAGGGAAGAAGCAGTCGACATTTGGGCTGCAGGGATCGTAGCAGGGGCCGAAGCCTCGGAAGCTGCAAGATCCGGCGGAGCAGCGCCGATTTTAGACTTTTTGGGTGGAGGCTCGATGAAGTCTTCCCCACTACAGAAGGAAATAGTTGACGGAGTCAAAACAGAGGGTAACAAAGGCAAAAAACGTAGGTTTTGAAGAAAAGCAAGGACTTATAGATCCCAAAGATCATCTTCATCGGCAAAGTCGCTGGATGACCTCTTCAAAGGCAGCGCTTCGGCCTCCTCTGCAGCTGCATCAACAAAGGCAGCGTGATCAGCGTCGTCATCGTGCATTGATCCCGCTGTGTCGCTAATATCGTTGGCTACAGATTTGGGATCAATAGGAATGGCTTCAGGGTTTGATGGGTCAGCTGATTCGGCTTCCGAACTTGCATTTCCCTCAGTATGAGATTCCACGGGGACTGAGGAGTCTCCTCTCTCGAGAGTATCGTTCGGCAGGTCTTGCAAGTAATCAGGATTTACGAGATTCTGTCAAAGGTAAAACAAGTAAGCACAATGGCAGTCGTGACTATCAAAAAAAGAACGACACAATGGGAAGAAAGAATTTACCTCAGTTGGCGGGTGATCAACGTCAAAAGGTACATGGGAAGATGTGAGAGGGATTTAATCTTCCTGGCTGAAGTGATTAAGACGACGAACTTCGTCAAGTAGCTCTTTTTCGGATAATTCGGCAGCGTTTATCCTGGTCTCGTCCTTGGGACCTGAATACAACCACATCGGGTGGCCTCTGGCCATGATCATGGAGGCTACCTCTGTACCTATCAGGGTTTGACCATCGGCTTCCTTGATCCGAAGGAATTTGGCAAATAACCTGTCGACTGCTGGTTTCTCGTCGGGAGAAAGGGTATTTTTCCAAGATTGTTTAGGCTTGGCTTCAAGGACATCGGAAAAGCGAGGAAGCTGGAGTTCGGCTCTTGGAGAATCTTTAATATAGAACCACTTCAGTCTCCATCCTTGCATAGACTCCCTCATCGGGAAATTGAAGTAATTAACTTCTTTGCGAGCAACGAAACCAACTCCGCCAATGACGAAGGAACCGCCACTGCTGTTGTACCTTTTCACGAAGAAGATTTTCTTCCACAAGCCAAAGTGTGGCTTGATGCCCAGGAATGTTTCGCATAAAGTAATAAAGATAGCAAGATGGAGGATTGAATTAGGAGTTAACTACCACAGTTGGATCTCGTAAATTCGGAGAAGGTGATGAAGGAATTTGTGGGCAGGAAGCGAAAGACCTCGATGCAAAAAAGATTAGAACATCACGGTAAAACCAGCAGGGGGATTGGGCCGTGAAATCGCACCTGGGAGAACATTTCCCTCTTCAGAAGGGATGTATCCGAGGCTTTTAGCCTTCTTCTCATCACGCTTCGTGGTGGTGGAAGCAGGCCAATCGCCGGGGATGGACCCGGCGACAGAGCTTGATGGCGCCGGTGGCGCCGGAGCTAGAGGAGGAGCATGGGAGGCGCTCCTTTTCGGAGGGTTTGGAGAAGATCTGGCGGCGGCGCTGCTGCTTGCAGCACTAGTGGCAAGGGTGGAGATCTTCTTCTTCCCCATCTTGCAGATTCACACGAGATCTGGATTCGGTAATGGTGGCGCGGTAGTTTTGAGTGCAGAGGATGAATGAGGAAGAAAAGGATGCAATGAAGGTGTGTGATGAGGAGAAGATTTGCAACAAGAAGTTATAAAATAAGGATAGGGCGAGCACGCGTCCCCAATTTGCTGAAAGAGTCTCTTTTTCATCAACAAATCACGGGAATCGAGGAGACGCTTTGGTAACCGCGCGCAAGAAGCGGTCATTTCTTAAAACAGGACCACACAGGAATAAGATGGGCCCAACAGGTCGTGTCCTGTCAGGGCGGTGATAATGGTGAAGTCATCACTGACGTCATAAAAGCTTGGTTGGGGAGTCGAAGAAATGAAACTGTCGAGTGGTCAACTTGAGTCTACACGCGGATTGCAAGCATCCGCGCATAGACTCGGGGGCTACTCCCATCGGGAGTGCTGGCGCGCACCCGATAAAAGAACACTCGAAGGATTTTTCAAGAAGAAGGGCGTAAAGAAGTATTTAACACAAGAAGGGTGGAATCTTCAGTTCAAGTCTGCACTCGGTCGCAAGCGCCCGCGCCCAGACTCGGGGACTACTCCCATCGGGAGCGCTGGGTGCGCACTCGATAAAACTTTTTTGTATTCCAGGATCATGCCCGGGGACTTGATTCTGAGTAGAGTAACATTGTTTTGCCAACGGCAGTTAACCAGCAAAGCTGGGCACGTTACTCCATATCCTTTACGCGTTCAAACTATATTGAAAAGTATAAGCCCTGGCATGCATCTATCGGATGACCTATGAAGACTTGCAAGAAACTTCGGCAGAACAAGACATTCGAGTGGCACAACTTGAGTCTACACACGGATTGCAAGCATCCGTATCTAGACTCGGGGGCTACTCCCATCGGGAGCGCTGACGCGCACCCGATAAAAGAAGATGAAGCTGTTACAAGATGGACAAGAGCAATCGAAGCAGAAGAACATTCAGTGAAGACATGCATTAGTCTCTACCCAAAAAATCTTCGGGTAGACACTCGGGGACTACTGACGTGGGTATTACCCTTCGGGTAACTAGCATTGCCCTATCCGGTGCGGCCCAGCTAGAGGCCCATGAAGATACCTGGTGACAAGGTGGGCCACTAGGACGGTGCTTAAGAGGATTCCTTGAAAATCAAGACAAAGAGGAGCCGAACAAGGAAAGTTTAGAGCTAGGTATTTTGTAAACCTAGTCGTACCCGGACAGATCTCTTGAGACCTGGCCTCCTATATAAAGGCCAGGAGAGGGGCTGCCGGGGGACACGTTCAATCTTAGCAACTTTAGCCATCAGAAGTCTAGAGCTAGGTCACCGTAGCACTTAGCCTCTCGACGAGATCATAGACGAAACCTTCGGCACCCCATTGTAACTCGATATTTTCATAATCAAGATCAGACAGGCAGGACGTAGGGGTGTTACCTCATCGAGGGCCCTGAACCTGGGTAAATTGCTCTTCCCGCTTGTTTGTTAAACCGATGGTTCGTATCAGCCTACAGGATTCCGTCAACCCTAAGCCCCAACTGGAGGGCATTGTCGAGGAGCACCCCCGACAGACGCCGAGATGACACATTCCAATAGGGCATCTCCAGCGGCGGGACGCAAACGGACGCTGAGCGACCGTTTTCGTCAGCCGTGACCGGAAATGCGTCTGGCACCACCTCCAGCGGGGCGACGCAAAGTGACCGGTCTGTCCACGGAGACGCAAACCTGGCCCAAATATGCGCCAGGTTTGCGTCTCCGCGGACGCTGCACTGATGGAGCGTCCTCCATTTCTTACCCGGTCCCGCAAGTCAGGGACAGCGAAATCGACCGCGGCGCCGCAGTACTCGCCGTCGGCTCCGTTGTCGCCGCGCGGGAGAGCGGGATCGTACTCGCGGTTGGCTCCGGCGCGTACCTGACGGCTGTTTTGGGGCCAAACGTTGCCGGTTCCGCCGCCCTTCCGCACCGCCCACGACCTGTTCGGTCAATTGCGCCAGTAGGTTTCTTCCCCTTTTTTCGGCGCTATTTGTGCGCCACCATTGATCAACAGCTCGGACCAACGCAGATGGACATGTGGCATATGGTGGAGAAGTTCCGCGCGGAGGTCGTTGACTCCTCTTCCGACGAGGAGTCCGATCAGTCGACGCAGACATTGGTAACTACTGCGGCCTCCATAATCCATGAGTTCACCTCAAACCCGGGGCCGGAGCATCGGGGCTCTGTGAAGGGGCGCTCCAAAAACCTGCCGCGCAACAGTGAGGAATTCTATCTTATTTTCATGTAGACTTTTCAAAATTTAAATGTAATAACTATGACTTCGTTGAATTCCTTATTTTATTGTTTGGAAACTTCATAATTGATGCAAACACGGAAATACGTCGGGCCACTGGAACCACCCCTAGATGCAAACGGACGCGCGGACAAAAAGATCAGTCTCGCGTCCGCCGTGCGACGCAAACAAACTCTAGCGGACACCGAAATAGGTCACGCAGCTGGAGCTGCCCTTAGTCATGTCAATCCAAGAGAATCGCCATGCGCGCATGCAGATGCGCAGCCGACCGCTCTGTCGAAGACGTCGCGTCTGCGGGAAGTGGCAGGTAGCTAGCGTGGGTCTCCTCGAACAAGCCACACACGCACGCAAGCGCGTTTTGCACTCTCCGAGGACAAAGCTCCTGTAGGTGTTCTCAACTCGACGCATCTGTTTGCCACCGCGCGGTCCAAAATGCTCTCTCCCAGCGGCCCGACCCATACTGCCCGATCTATCCGTCGAGACGCTGCATGGACAGCTTTACGTTTGCGTTTGCGTAGACATTGCGGTCGTCTTCATGCTTCTCGCACAGGTCTGTCCGGCAGCGGCATAAATATTTTGTCTTCAGCGTGACATAATTTACGAGGAACACGTTGCATTGCAGTTTTTCTGCGCCGCGCTAACGGCGCGCCTCGCCTTCTGCGAGTGTGTCTTGGTGGGCAGCGTCACAGTGACAGTGCATTGAAGGCGAAGTACCTTCTGACCCTTTTTAAGGTCCGCCAGCGGCACCATTTTCTTGACCACATCATTGCCAGAGCCCGCCGTATCCACCCGACCGACGCCATGGGGAAGGTTTGGCCGTTCCGCAAGACGAAAAAGACCACAAGGCTAGCGACTCGCGGTCTGGCAAAAAAATGCGGGTAGAGCGGTCACCCAACACCATCGCCGCCACTGGGAGGAAAACCGGCTGGTGCCATGGCCAGATGTGAGCCTGCCTGGAAGAGGCTGGTACCTCAACTCTAGGCGTGTGTCGGTCCCTCTCGTACTACGCGAGGGCCGAGAGCGCCGTGACAAGGTGTGCCGCCGTCGAGCCATCCTGCCGGCCGATCACCGAGAAGATCTGGCGTACGCGCTCAACTCCTACAACTGGATCTCATTCGGGACGTGGGAGTTCGATGGGCGCCGCCGAGCGGGATACCTTGGCGACGTCGACTACTTCGACCGCGAGCTCGCCACAGACGACGACGATGGCGGCGGCGACGAGGACGGGTACGATGACGATGACGTGGACAAGGACGAGGGCACCGAGGACGACGCCGCTGCCAATGCCGAGTACGAGGCCTCATCGGACGGCCACGTCCAAGAAAGAGACAACGGCCACGACAACGACCGACATGGGAACCGGAGACCCCGCCGTACGTTAGTGAGAGGAGGCCATTGCCATTGCAATAGCTATTAGTGAGCTCGACCATTTTGCAATGTGGGACGGCCTCGCCATCCAGCTCCGCGAGTCGTTGCTGGCACAGGGGAGGCCGGCGACTCCTCCAACCACGCCGACACGTAGCCAAGGGCACGCGCAGTCTGTTGCTCCTTCGACGGCCTGGGATTCGTGGCTACCTTCACCACAGCCTCCTTCTTCGCTGACGGTCTGGCAGCACCCACCGAAGACTGCCCTTCCTCCTCCACCGCCAGCGTACCAGCTCCCATGGCGGATGCCGGAGTTCATCGATCTCATCAGCGACGACGAGCAGTAGTCCGCAACTAGGTTTTAGCTTTTTGATATATTTTTCAAATTATGTAAATTATGAGTTTTTAATGAAAAAAAGATTATGCATCGGATCGCTGGGACACCCCTAGATGCAAACGGACGTACAGTCAATTTCAACCATTCAGCCCAACGCAAATGGACGGTTTGCGTTTGTTTCGACGTCCGATTTGCGTCGCGCCCGTTGGAGATGCCCTCACTCGTGCTCACGGCCGATCGAGCTTTTGTTTATGTAGTGATCCTCGTGTACAGGCGTACCTGAACGGAAGCTGATTAGCTAGTTCTGCGTCTGATCGACGTACGTGACGGCGACGGGGACACTCGCAATGGTCGGAGCTGGAGTGCGCGGGCAAGCGTAGGCTGACTGTCGTCGAAAGCTACGGAGGAAGAGGACATTGAAGCATGTGTGTGCTGTTGGCCCCGTCCGTTGAATCGGCATGGAGACCAGGAGTTGTCTGAGCAAGGGTCGATGTCGATCGATTATGCTTTCCTTTGTCTTGAGGAGAAAGAACCTGAATCGTCTCAACACGATAACCGTGTGATCGATCGGACGTCCGATGGGGCCGTTTGATTAGCTTGGCGTCGTCATCTCCTCCAATCAGGGAACGGTGTGCGAGCATGAGAGAATTGTCCGTAGTTGCTCCTGACTAGGTGACTTGCCTTCCTATACTTCCTTTCCCCGGCCGAAAGGTTAATTTTTTATACATATTAGCATTTTTTTTTCGAGAATACACACTGGAGGTGTGTTGATCACATAGAAGAAGGGGTCAGAAGACCCTCACCACTTAGTACATGCTGTCAATATGGGTGACAGCTACCAAAACGAAGCCTAATCTCCATCCCTTCACGAAAAAGGAAAAGGCTCAGGAAAGCCGAAGGTCTTCGAGCAGCAAAGCCTAGCTAGACGCCAACTATGGAACTCATCATTGATCCTTCCCCTAATAGCTTGAGCCTCCGATGTAGCGCCATTGAACACCACATCATTCTGATACCTCCAGATGCACCAAAAGATCAGGATAACTGCCGTCCAAAGGTCCCTCCTAGCCCTCGGAGGACAGGCCAGGGAGGACCACCACTGTAGGAGCTCGGTGTCTACAGACGGCATCCACTCCATCTTACCCCACCTTGCCAAGGCCCAAGTCCAAACCTCACGAGCGACCACACAGCCGAGTAGAAGGTGCTGGATGGACTATGGTTCCTGGTCGCACAAGGGGCCTGCCACTGGGTGGGGCAGACTGCGGCGCTGGAGCCTATCCGCCGACCAGCACCTATTCCGAGAAGCAAGCCAAGCGAAGAACTTGCAGGCGACCGCCAGATCTCTGAGGCGGCGCTACCATGGTCCAGGCGAAGAAGGCGCCATAGGCTAACTTGGCAGAGTAAGTGCCGTCCGTCGTCCACCGCCACACAAAATAATCCTCTCGCTCCGGCGAGAGCTAGACATCGGAGATGATACCCCAAAGAAGGAAGAACTCCGGGACTGCGACAACTCCCAAGTTGGGCCCGCGGTCTCGCAACCACTCCCCACCGAGACCCTCCTTGACAGAGCGGGAGTTGGAGCGTCGCTTACTAACCACGGCCACCAAGTTTGGTGCGAGGTCCACCACCCCGTGCGCCGTGCAACCAATGATCCTTCCAGAAGAGGGTTCTCTCCCCGTTACCCACTGTGGCCGCCGTGGCTGAGTCGAAAATGGCCCGGGCAAGAGGGGGGACCTTCAGATCAAACTCTGCCCACCCCTTTGTCGGGTCCGACCTTTGAAGCCAAGCCCACCGACATCTCAAAGCCACATTGAGAAGGCGTAGGTTAGGGATACCTAGACCGCCACACCGCTTTGGAGAGGTCAACTTGTCCCATGCCACCAAACAGTGACCTCCGCTGACGTCGGCCCTGCCTTTCCATATGGAAGCCGCGACAAACCTTCGAGAGAGCTTGAAGGGTTTTAGGGGGGATGTCCAGTGACATCATGGCATGAACGGGGATTGCGCCGATTATATCTCCTGTGGATCTGTGCATTACATAGGAGCATGCTGACGCAGATGCAAGTCATAGCTCCGTTTTTTAGACAAATGATCCACCTTTTCAGCCGCCAAGATATTTCTTCTCAATGACAAACAGCTCACAGAAGTTAGTTAAGGATATGTCACGTTGTGTTGCAGTGGCTATTGATAATTTCAATGTCTACTTAACACCTGGTGAACGAATCGACTACCAATTGTGGTATGATCAGCGAGGTCCTAGACGAAGCATATACCACATAGAGGAAGAGGCCAAAACTCAATATAAAATCATACAAGATGCTTAGAGCTAGAGGCGCGTAGAGACAAAATAAATGTAAAATTTCTTAAGTTATCAATGATTATTTTGTATAGGAGGGGTCTCTCGTTAAGTCTTTATAATCAATAATTTAAGCTCTAGTGCCCAAGTAAAAACTGATTTATTTTCTAAGCACACCTCTCTAAACGCCTTGCAGTCTACATGGCATAAAATGGTTCCAATGAGCCACCATGCTACCCCGCAGTGCAATGAGGTATCTGTGGCGGAAGTGTGATGGTGGGTGCGTGCAGAGTGGTGCAGATGTCTGGCGTCGTGGTGACGTCAAAGGCATGCCTGGAATGGTCAATGCTTTGATCCCTATATTGAAGATGGCAGGAGGAAGACGGTGGCGGCTGCTTATGGAGTGTGCCCATGCGATGCGCGCTGAGAGTTTGATGGACCAGTTGCAGTGGCGGAGCCACGTTCTAGCTGTGTAGTCATTTGACTACACAGGTTTTTAGGTACATAGGCTGAAATTATACAGAAAACTCTGAGAAAATCATATAAATAGATATATTTGACTACACAAGTTTATACTGACTACACAAGTCTAATGTCCTGGCTCCGCCACTGACCAGTTGTGTTCCTCTTTCGTCGTTGGGCGGCTTGGTGAGGCCTCCAGATTTAGATGATGTGTCATAGGCGTGAGGTCAAGGCACATGGTGATGATCATGGCCACCCCTTCATCAAACTCGTAGGTGTAGTGATAGTTATCGCCAGGAAGCTAGCTTTGGGTTGATATATGTATTTGTTTTGTCGGGTTTTGTTGAGTAATATAGTAAAGAAGGTTGTATGCATCATTTTGATGCACAAGGAGGTGTTTCAACCACCTTTTAAAAAATAGCATAAAACCCTCTAGTTGTCAAATAATTCATTGTGCTGCCTTTGAAGCTATAACCTACGTATCAAAAGTATTAGAATGCATCCCTAGGTATCAAAAGTACAAGCCACCAAATCACAAATATACCTAGCTAGTGCAGATTAGTTGATTAATCCTTAGAATGACAAGGCCCACATTGTCTCATCCCCAGACCACCCTCTTCAAACCATATTATCTTTATTCAGTACTCTCATGTATTTTAATCTACTCCCACCGTTATGAAATAGTCTACATTTTAGCCCCCAATTTAGTTCTAAAATAATCTACATTCTACATTTAGTCAACGATAACACTGAAAACGAAATGGTTTTCTCTCTTTATTGGATGTTGTTATTTTAATTATAGCTTGAATTGGTTGTTCTCATATCTAAGTAGTACTAATAAATGCAACACTAATTTATCCCATTTTTTTAGAATGCAGATTAAATCAGAACGGACGGGGTACATCCTAAAAAAATAAAGTCGTATTGTATTCATTAGTACTAATTTAACTAATGCAAACTACATCGAAAGTAATCACATCCGCCAGGGAGAACAAGACCGTTTTTTTTTTGTTTTTGTTAAATAAAATCTAGAGTGTAGATTAATATGGAACATAAATATGGTCTAAAACGTAGATTAAAATAGAACGGAGTGAGTATGGTACTACCTTTATTCCTATAAATAAGACGCACACGTATTTCAAGAAGAACTTTGACCAAATAAATTAGACGATAATATTTTGATAATATAGCACATGAACTTTGACCAAATAAATTAGACAATAATATTTTGATTATATAGTACATTAATGGTATTGTTTGAATCGTATCGGAATATACTTTATAACACGAAAATAAAGACGCCTTATTCTCGAATGGAAGGAGTATTTTCTGAAGGCTTGCCACAAGAAAAAAATTCAACAGGAACCTCCATACATTTAAAAGGCATTTTTTTGTTGAGTGAAAAAAGGATTACATGCCATCCTCTATACATCACGGTCGGAGAGCGGGGAGCGGCCACCGTCCTCCATGCATGAGGCCTTTGGATGTGATATCCTCTATCGGTGAAGGGGGTTGGAAGGCGAGAGGTCTAGGGATGGAAGACAAAACTCCCTATCCAGATAGTATTCATACAAACACGGAGTACAGCATATATTTAGACAGGTATAGATCACATTATGCACACATCTCATGCTGAACAAACAAAAGAGGAATAGATAGAAATTTAAGATTGCGGGAGTCAAATCGGAAGGGAAAATAGGTAGTGATCCCACATTTCAAATGCTACCTTGATACCACTTCTCAATATTAAAATTTACAAAGTTCTAAAAAAATAAAAAAATTATATGCACAATATTTGTGTTCACAATTCCAAAATTCTTGAGAACTAAATTCGAAATAAAACTTAAAGAAAAAAAAGGACAAATATAACATGAATGGTGTCACAAAAAACAAAAGTATAAATGATACTATTCACATATCAGTTTTTTTTTGTTTCTCTATATGTATTTCGAATTAGATTCTCTAAACTCTAGAGATTATAAAGGCACATGTTGTGAACACCCCCAATAGTTTTTTAAATTTTTAGACACTTATAAATTTGAATTTTGAAGAGTGGTATCATGGTAGCATTCGAAGTGATAGATCACTAGACATTTCCCAGTCATGGAAGACATCGAACTTTGAGATTGTCTCAAGTGGACTCGAAATAGCAAAACCCTAATAGGCACTCAAGATATTATCGGCTCTCCTTACGGATATGATACAATGTTTTTCCCAAAAAGAAAATGCCCATGCATCTCCATCAATTGATAGCCATTTTCATTGCAAATTTATCATCTAAACTAAGAATCAATTTCATATTTATGCTGACATGTGTAATCTTCTACATTAGGTAGCCAAATTTATAGCCAATTTCATTCATTCTATTGTCAGTTTTTCAGAATCCCCCAATACTGAGTGCATGTTTGATTCGTAGGATTTTTAGAACACATGAATAATAAAACCAAAGGATTAGAATGCCATGTCCCATTGAATCCTGCAGGATTTAAAAACTACAGGATTTTTTTTAAGTCACAGGAAAATCAAAGGAATAGTAACATTAGGTTTGGGTGGATGGAAATTTTCCTCCAAAACATAATACAATGCAATTCTATAGGAAATATTCATATGCATTCCAAAGGATTCAATCCTACAAATCAAACGGTGTACATAGGAAAAACTCCTAAGTATGAAAATCCTACAGAATTCTTACAGAATTTCTTTGAATCAAACTAGCGCTGAATCCTTAAATTTAATTAACTGTGATTCAGTCTGTTGGCGGATATCGTTCTATAAATAAAATCATGTATCCTATCTGTTAGACATGTATAGTAGCCTAGCTTGTATACTTGTATTATACATTGTAACTTGTATACACCTCTTGATATATATATTGGCCTCTCCCTATTGGAGAAGTGTCGGTTCCCAAACCAACACAATTACGTGTTTTACATGGTATCAGACGACCGCGTGCGATCCTAACCCTAGCGCCGCCGTCTTCCTCGCTTCCACCTCGCCGCCGCCGCCATGACGGCCCCGGCTTCCTCCGGCCTCACCTCCGCGGGACTGCTTCCGCCGTCACTCGCTGCCCTTCTCCAGGCACCGATCGATCGCGCGGCCCAGCCCGGCCACCAGATTGGAACGACCATGATCGGGTCGCTCTTCTCCGCCCAGTCCTCGGCCATGCCGCCGCCGGGCGTGTCTGGGCTGCAGATGCAGCCGTATGCTGCGGCTTCTGGCGCCGCCACTTCTTCGGCCCCCGCCGTCGCTGCCTCCACTTCATCGGCCTCTGCGCCAGTGTCCGTCGTGGCTGCTGTGACGCCCACGCCGCCCGCACCGTCCCCTGCAATGGACATTGCCACGGCGTTCCCGCCGCCATATCACTTCGGGAATCATATTACCCTCAAGCTAACGCCGGATAACTATATTTTCTAGCGTGCGCAGGTCCTTCCGTTGCTTCGGAGCCATTACTTGCTCGGCTATGTCGACGGCACTCTTCTGTGTCCCCCTGCGCTTGTTGATGGCGTGCACGGTCCGGTTATTAACCTGGCTCACCGTGTCTAGACGGCTCAGGACCAGGCTAACCTCTCCTCCATCCAGGGGTCCCTCTCGCCGGGCGTCGCCGGCCTTGTGGTCTTCGCCAAGACCTCTCATGAGGCCTGGACCATCCTCGAGACGACATTCTCGGCGCAGTCTCAGGCTCGTGCCAATGTTCTCTGTCGCCAACTTGGCGAGTCTCAAAAGCTCGACAAGACCGCCACGGACTACTACAACCAGGTCCGTGCTATTGTGGATACGCTGGCCTCTATTGGTCAGCCCATCACCGACGCTGAGTTCACCTCCTACATCATCAACGGCCTTGATGAAGAATATGATGGCCTGGTGGAGGTGGTTAATGAACGTGCCAACACCTCCCCGATGCCGCCACATGAGCTCTACCAACGCCTTCTGCAAACTGAGCATCGTGTGGAGGCTCGTCCTGGGCGCCGGGAGGCTTCTGGCCATCTTGGTGATTCTGCGGCGCATGTCTCCAACAAGGTGGCTCCCGTCCCCCTTCTTCGGCGCCGTACTCCCCCTCTGGGAAGGCCGCGCCCCGCCTCCTGCACCTGATCACTCCGGAGGTGGGCGCTCCAAGCGCGTCTGTCAGCTGTGTGGCCGGGAGGGTCATGTAGCTGCCAAGTGTCATCGGCGTTTTCAGCCCAGTTTTCTCGGTCTTGGCAGTGATGGCAAGGACACTCGTAACAATGCCCGTCAAGCTGCCATGGCTGACCGTCCTAGGCCTCCACCACCACAGGGGCAAACTCATACTTATGTTGATCCTCACTGGTACATGGACACCGGGGCTACTGATCACCTGACAAGCGAGCTGGACAAGCTGCACACCCGCGACGTCTACACCGGCTCCGACAAGGTCCACACCGCCAATGGGGCAGGTGACATAGGCATCCCAAATGGGCCTGCCGAAGATAGTACCCGGGTTT
>NC_061511.1:255506952-255520240 GCF_022539505.1 Lolium rigidum
CTCCACCTCCTATATAAAGGGGAGTCGAGGGACGAAGAGATCATCGAATCATTGTCTCGCAAACCCTAGTTTTCATAATCGTCGAGTACTTTTCGGCTGAAACCTTCGAGATCTACTTGCCCTCTACTTCCAACTAAACCCTAGCCTACAATCCATAGGCATTGATAAGTTAATACCTTGTCAGCAGGTATGCGCATCTCTTATATTGGTCAAGCATCCCTTCTTACTAGACATGCCGATAGGAATCTCCGTCTCCGTAATGTGCTTAGAGTTCCCTCTGTGACACGTAGTCTTATTTCAGTTCCGAAACTCACTTATGATAATAATGTGTTTTGTGAATTTCACCATGTTGATCTTTTTGTTAAGGATCGAGCCACGAGGGACATTCTTCTTAGTGGGCGCCTATCTCAAGGTCTCTATCAGTTGGAGTCGCCCCCCCAGTCTCAGGTCTTCAGTGGAGTTCGCACTTCGTCATCACAGTGGCATGCTCGCCTTGGTCATCCAGCCATACCCATTGTTCGCCATATTCTTCATGGTCATGAGCTTCCTAGTGTGTCTAGCAATAAAGATATGTCAGTGTGTGATGCCTGTCAGCAAGGCAAAATTCATCAGCTACCTTTTTCTTTATCTAGTCGAGTAGTAAGAGTCCTCTAGAACTTCTGTCAGTGGTCATAAATATTATGTCAGTTTCATTGATGCTTATAGTCGCTTTACTTGGTTGTATCTTATTAAGCGCAAGTCTGAATGTTTTCAATGTTTTCATTCAATTCCAAAAGCATGTAGAGCGTCTTCTCAAGAACAAGATCATTCATGTTCAGTCTGATTGGGGTGGCGAGTATCGCAACCTTAACACCTTTTTTCAGCAGCTTGGGATTTTACATCGCCTCTCATGCCCTCATACACATCAGTAGAACGGCTCTGCCGAACGTAAACATCGTCACATTGTTGAAACTGGCCTTACCCTTTTGGCACATGCATCTGTTCCTTTTCGTTTCTGGAGAGATGCTTTTTCGACTGCTTGTTTTCTCATCAATCGCACTCCCACTCGTGTTCTTAACATGAAGACTCCTATTGAGTTGCTTTTGCATGAACTTCCGGACTATACCTTTTTCAAGGTGTTTGGGTGTGCATGCTGGCCACATCTACGTCCCTATAATAACCGCAAGTTGGAATTTCGCTCTAAAAAGTGTGTCTTTCTTGGCTATAGTTCCCTCAACAAGGGCTACAAATGTCTTCATGTTCCCACAAATCGTGTTTACATATCTCGGGATGTCGTGTTTGATGAAAACGTGTTCCCTTTTGCTGGCCTTCCATCCACCACTGTCGAGTCACCACCATTGCATTCATCCCCTATTCCTGCTGACCAATTTGGTGATGTTGCATATTCTCCCCTCTTGTTGCATAACCATGGTGTAGGAACTGGTCGTGGTGCTCTGTTGGAACTGTTGGATGATGCTACGCCTTCTTCGCCCTCGCCGAACGTCGATCACGTCGCCTCGCATGGCCTCGACAGTCGTGCCCATGCACGCTCGGCCTCAGACGTCGATCACGCCACCTCGTCGCATGGCCTCGATGCGCGTGCGCATGCACCTGCGCCCTCCGCCCACGTCGATCGCCCCGCCTCGCCCGTGCATGGCCTCGATGCCAGTGCCCATGCACGGCTCGCCCATGATGATCACGTGGCCGCCTCGCCCGGTTCAGCCTCGCCTGCACCGGCGTCTTCTAGGGGGCACCCTCGCCTGCCCCTCCCTCGCCTGCTGATACGTCTCCGACGTATCGATAATTTCTTGTGTTCCATGCCACATTATTGATGATATCTACATGTTTTATGCACACTTTATGTCATATTCGTGCATTTTCTGGAACTAACCTATTAACAAGATGCCGAAGAGCCGATTCTTTGTTTTCTCGCTGTTTTTGGTTTCAGAAATCCTAGTAACGAAATATTCTCGGAATTGGACGAAATCAACGCCCAGGGTCCTATTTTACCACGAAGCTTCCAGAAGACCGAAGGAGAGTCGAAGTGGGGCCACGAGGCGGCCAAACCCTAGGGCGGTGCGGCCTGGCCCTTGGCCGCGCCGACCTGTGGTGTGGGGCCCTCGTGTGGCCCCCTGACCTGCCCTTCCGCCTACTTAAAGCCTCCCTCGCGAAACCCCCAGTACCGAGAGCCACGATACGGAAAACCTTCCAGAGACGCCGCCGCCGCCAATCCCATCTCGGGGATTACGGAGATCTCCTCCGGCACCCTGCCGGATAGGGGGTTCATCTCCTGGAGGACTCTTCACCGCCATGGTCGCCTCCGGAGTGATGAGTGAGTAGTTCACCCCTGGACTATGGGTCCATAGCAGTAGCTAGATGGTTGTCTTCTCCTCATTGTGCTTCATTGTTGGATCTTGTGAGCTGCCTAACATGATCAAGATCACCTATCTGTAATGCTATATGTTATGTTTGTCGGGATCCGATGGATAGAGAATATTATGTTATGTTAATTATCAAGTTATTACCTATGTGTTGTTTAAGATCTTGCATGCTCTCCGTTATTAGTAGAGGCTCTGGCCAAGTTTTCGCTATTAACTCCAAGAGGGAGTATTTATGCTCGATAGTGGGTTCATGTCTCCGTGAATCCGGGGGAGTGACGGAAACCCCTAAGGTTATGGATGTGCTCGTTGCCACTAGGGATAAAACATTGATGCTATGTCCGAGGATGTAGTTATTGATTACATTACGCACCATACTTAATGCAATTGTCCGTTGTTTTGCAACTTAATACTGGAAGGGGTTCGGATGATAACCCGAAGGTGGACTTTTTAGGCATAGATGCATGCTGGATAGCGGTCTATGTACTTTGTCGTAATGCCCAATTAAATCTCACTATATTTATCATGACATGTATGTGCATTGTTATGCCCTCTCTATTTGTCAATTGCCCGACTGTAATTTATTCACCCAACATGCTTTTATCTTATGGGAGAGACACCTCTAGTGAACTGTGGACCCCGGTCCATTCTTTTATACTGAAATACAAATCTGCTGCAATACTTGTTCTTTACTTGTTCTTGCAAACAATCATCTTCCACACAATACGGTTAATCCTTTGTTACGGCAAGCCGGTGAGATTGACAACCTCCACTGTTTCGTTGGGGCAAAGTACTTTGGTTGTGTTGTGCGGGTTCCACGTTGGCGCCGGAATCTCCGGTGTTGCGCCGCACTACATCCCGTCGCCATCAACCTTCAACGTGCTTCTTGACTCCTACTTCGGTTCGATTAAACCTTGGTTTCTTATGAGGGAAACTTGCCGCTGTGCGCATCACACCTTCCTCTTGGGGTTCCCAACGGACGTGTCAACTACACGCATCAAGCAAATTTCTGGCGCCGTTGCCGGGGAGATCAAGACACGCTGCAAAGGGGAGTCTCCACTTCCCAATCTCTTTACTTTGTTTTTGTCTTGCTTCATTTTATTTACTACTTTGTTTGCTGCATTATATCAAAACACAAAAAAATTAGTTGCTAGCTTTACTTTATTTACTGTCTTGCACTCTTTATCAAAAACACAAAAAAATTAGTTACTCGCATTTACTTTATTATCATGTCTAGTCCCGTAGTTGTTACTCGATCACCTGAGGAATCAATCTTCACTTTTAAACAAGGAGGTGAAGAGAATTTTAAAGAAGCATGGTCTAGAATTTTTGATTCTTATAGTAAAACTGAACCTAAAATGACCTTAAGCTTGCTTCTTAGTAATTTCTATTTTGGGCTTATTCTTCGTTATAGATATGCCTTAGATGTTGTAGTGGGAGGAGATTTCCTTCATTGTGATGGGGATCAAGCTTTTAATGCTATAAGGAAATTGATTACATCATTTAGCTCTGATAATAATTTTGGTCCATCTCATGCTAGTATGCATAATAGATTAAACACTATTGAAACAAATATATCTTGTTTAAAAGAAGTGTATAACCGAATTCGCGAATACTATGATTATGTTCCATTAAGCTTCGAACCTTCAATGTGGGTGCCTACTATTAAAGCTACTATTGGTGGTGAAACCTTCCCTGCTCGTTGTGATATTATGTCTGAGTTTTGCCTTATGCCTGAAAATATTTATAAATCTTTGACACTTTGGGAACTTACTGAAGGAGGAGAAGAAATAACTCTTACGGATAACTCTGTTGTAATTCCTAAGGGTATAGCTGAAGGTGTTTTCACAACCTTTCTTGGAAGGACGGTATCCACTGATTATCTCGTTATTGAATGTGTAGCGACAGGACAAATCACGCTTGGAAGATCCCTGCTGAAACTCATGGGAGCAGTCATAGATGTTGGGAAAGGCACTCTAAATTTTACCTCTACACCCGGATGCGGTCATGTATTTCCTAGACCAAAGAGTAAGAATAAGAGTAAGAAAGGTAAGAGAAACACCCCTGGTAAGAATGTCAATGCTTCATCTCTCAATAATACTTGATACACACTTTCTGCGCCTAGCTGAAAGGCGTTAAAGAAAAGCGCTTATGGGAGACAACCCATGTTTTTACTACAGTATTTTTGTTTTGAATTTGAGTCTTGGAAGTTGTTTACTACTGTAGCAACCTCTCCTTATCTTAGTTTTATGTTTTGTTGTGCCAAGTAAAGTCTTTGATAGTAAAGTGAATACTAGATTTGGATTATCACGCGAGAAACAGATTTCTTTGTTGTCACGAATCTGGGTCTAATTCTCTGTAGGTAACTCAGAAAATTATGCCAATTTACGTGAGTGATCCTCAGATATGTACGCAACTTTCGTTCAATTTGGGCATTTTTATTTGAGCAAGTCTGAGCCTTAATAAAATCGATCTTTACGGACTGTTCTATTTTGGCAGATTCTGCCTTTTATTTCGCATTGCCTCTTTTGCTATGTTGGATGAATTTCTTTGATCCATTAATGTCCAGTAGCTTTATGCAATGTCCAGAAGTGTTAAGAATGATTGTGTCACCTCTGAACATGTTAATTTTTATTGTGCACTAACCCTCTAATGAGTTGTTTCGAGTTTGGTGTGGAGGAAGTTTTCAAGGATCAAGAGAGGAGTATGATACAATATGATCAAGGAGAGTGAAAGCTCTAAGCTTGGGGATGCCCCGGTGGTTCACCCCTGCATATTCTAAGAAGACTCAAGCGTCTAAGCTTGGGGATGCCCAAGGCATCCCTTTCTTCATCGACAACATTATCAGGTTCCTCCCCCGAAACTATATTTTTATTCCGTCACATCTTATGCACTTTGCTTGGAGCGTCGGTTTGTTTTGTTTTTGTTTTGTTTGAATAAAATGGATCCTAGCATTCACTCGTATGGGAGAGAGACACGCTCCGTTGTAGCATATGGACAAGTATGTCCTTAGGCTTTACTCATAGTATTCATGGCGAAGTTTCTTCTTCGTTAAATTGTTATATGGTTGGAATTGGAAAATGCTACATGTAGTAATTCTAAAATGTCTTGAATAATTTGATACTTGGCAATTGTTGTGCTCATGTTTAAGCTCTTGCATCATATACTTTGCACCCATTAATGAAGAAACATTTAGAGCTTGCTAATTTGGTTTGCATATTTGGTTTTTCTAAAGTCTAGATAATTTCTAGTATTGAGTTTTGAACAACAAGGAAGACGGTGTAGAGTCTTATAATGTTTACAATATGTCTTTTATGTGAGTTTTGCTGCACCGTTCATCCTTGTGTTTGTTTCAAATAACCTTGCTAGCCTAAACCTTGTATCGAGAGGGAATACTTCTCATGCATCCAAAATCCTTGAGCCAACCACTATGCCATTTGTGTCCACCATACCTACCTACTACATGGTATTCTTCCGCCATTCCAAAGTAAATTGCTTGAGTGCTACCTTTAAAATTCCATCATTCACCTTTGCAATATATAGCTCATGGGACAAATAGCTTAAAAACTATTGTGGTATTGAATATGTACTTATGCACTTTATCTCTTATTAAGTTGCTTGTTGTGCGATAACCATGTTTACGGGGACGCCCGATGGCGTGTATTTCACACGTTCGTTGGGCAACCCCAAGAGGAAGGTATGATGCGCACAGCAGCAAGTTTTCCCTCGTAAAGAAACCAAGGTTTATCGAACCAGGAGGAGCCAAGAAGCACGTTGAAGGTTGATCGCGGCGGGATGTAGTGCGGCGCAACACCGGAGATTCCGGCGCCAACGTGGAACCTGCACAACACAACCAAAGTACTTTGCCCCAACGAAACAGTGAGGTTGTCAATCTCAACGGCTTGCTGTAACAAAGGATTAACCGTATTGTGTGGAAGATGATTGTTTGCAGAGAAAATAGTAAAACAAGTATTGCAGCAGATTTGTATTTCAGTATTAAAGAATGGACCAGGGTCCACAGTTCACTAGAGGTGTCTCTCCCATAAGATAAAGCATGTTGGGTGAACAAATTACAGTCGGGCAATTGACAAATAGAGAGAGCATAACAATGCACATACATGACATGATAAGTATAGTGAGATTTAATTGGGCATTACGACAAAGTACATAGACCGCCATCCAACCGCATCTATGCCTAAAAAGTCCACCTTCGAGTTATCGTCCGAACCCCCTCCAGTATTAAGTTGCAAAGCAACAGACAATTGCATTAAGTATGGTGCGTAATGTATTCAACAACTACATCCTCGGACATAGCGCCAATGTTTTATCCCTAGTGGCAACAAGCACAACACAACCTTAGGGGTTTCGTCACTCCCCAGTGTGTCAATGCGAGCATGAACCCACTATCGAGCATAAATACTCCCTCTTGGAGTTACTAGCATCAACTTGGCCAGAGCCTCTACTAATAACGGAAAGCATGCAAGATCATAAACAACACATATGTAATAACTTGATAATTAACATGACATGGTATTCTCTATCCATCGAATCCCGACAAACACAACATATAGAATTACAGATAGATGATCTTGATCATGTTAGGCAGCTCACAAGATCCAACAATGAAGCACAATGAGGAGAAGACAACCATCTAGCTACCGCTATGGACCCATAGTCCAGGGGTGAACTACTCACTCATCACTCCGGAGGCGACCATGGCGGTGTAGAGTCCTCCCGGGAGATGAATCCCCTCTCCGGCAGGGTGCCGGAGGAGATCTCCAGAATCCCCCGAGATGGGATCGGCGGCGGCGGCGTCTCTGGAAGGTTTTCCGTATCGTGGTTTTTCGCCTCAGGGGTTTCGCGACGGAGGCTTTAAGTAGGCGGAAGGGCAGAGTCGGGGGCCAGACTTATGGTGTCGCCACCTCGTGGCCCCACTTCGTATGTTCTTCGGTCTTCTGGAAGCTCCGTGGAAAAATAGGCCCCTGGGTCTTTGTTTCGTCCAATTCCGAGAATATTTCGTTACTAGGATTTCTGAAACCAAAAACAGCAGAAAACGAGAACCGGCACTTCGGCATCTTGTTAATAGGTTAGTTCCGGAAAATGCACGAATATGACATAAAGTGTGCATAAAACATGTAGGTATCATCAATAATATGGCATAGAACATAAGAAATTATCGATACGTCGGAGACGTATCAGCATCCCCAAGCTTAGTTCTGCTCGTCTCGAGCAGGTAAAACGATAACAAAGATAATTTCTGAAGCGATATGCCATCATAACCTTGATCATACTATTTGTAAACATATGTAGTGAATGCAGCAATCAAAACAATGGTAATGACATGAGTAAACAAGTAAATCATATAGCAAAGACTTTTCATGAATATTACTTCAAGACAAGTATTAATAAGTCTTGCATAAGAGTTAACTCATAAAGCAATAAATCAAAGTAAAGGTATTGAAGCAACACAAAGGAAGATTAAGTTTCAGCGGTTGCTTTCAACTTGTAACATGTATATCTCATGGATAATTGTCAACATAGAGTAGATTAAGTTTCAGCGGTTGCTTTCACACAAGTGTTTGCTTCTTGAGGTGGAGAGAGATAGGTGAAGTGACTCAACATAAAAGTAAAGAGAATGGTCCTTCAAAGAGGAAAGCATCGATTGCTATATTTGTGCTAGAGCTTTTATTTTGAAAACATGAAACAATTTTGTCAACGGTAGTAATAAAGCATATGAGTTATGTACATTATATCTTACAAGTTGCAAGCCTCATGCATAGAATACTAATAGTGCCCGCACCTTGTCCTAATTAGCTTGGACTACCGGATCTTTGCAATGCACATGTTTTGACCAAGTGTCACAATGGGGTACCTCCATGCCGCCTGTACAAAGGTCTAAGGAGAAAGCTCGCATTTTGGATTTCTCGCTTTTTATTATTCTCAACTTAGACATCCATACCGGGACAACATGGACAACAGATAATGGACTCCTCTTTAATGCATAAGCATGTGGCAACAATTATTATTCTCATATGAGATTGAGGATATATGTCCAAACTGAAACTTCCACCATGATTCATGGCTTTAGTTAGCGGCCCAAAGTTCTTCTCTAACAACATGCATGCTCCAACCATAAAGGTGGTAGATCTCTCTTACTTCAGACAAGACGGACATGCATAGCAACTCACATGATATTCAACAAAGAATAGTTGATGGCGTCCCCGTAAGCATGGTTATCGCACAACAAGCAACTTAATAAGAGATAAAGTGCATAAGTACATATTCAATACCACAATAGTTTTTAAGCTATTTGTCCCATGAGCTATATATTGCAAAGGTGAATGATGGAATTTTAAAGGTAGCACTCAAGCAATTTACTTTGGAATGGCGGATAAATACCATGTAGTAGGTAGATATGGTGGACACAAATGGCATAGTGGTTGGCTCAAGTATTTTGGATGCATGAGAAGTATTCCCTCTCGATACAAGGTTTAGGCTAGCAGGGTTATTTGAAACAAACACAAGGATGAACGGTACAGCAAAACTCACATAAAAGACATATGGTAAACATTATAAGACTCCATACCGTCTTCCTTGTTGTTCAAAACTCAATACTAGATGTTATCTAGACTCTAGAGAAACCAAATATGCAAACCAAATTAGCAAGCTCTAAGTGTTTCTTCATTAATGGGTGCAAAGTATATGATGCAAGAGCTTAAACATGAGCACAACAATTGCAAAGTATCACATTATCGAAGACATTTTAGAGTTACTACATGTAGCATTTTCCAATTCCAACCATACAACAATTTAACGAAGAAGAAACTTCGCCATGAATACTATGAGTAGAGCCTAAGGACATATTTGTCCATATGCTACAGCGGAGCGTGTCTCTCTCCCATAAAGTGAAAGGATCCATTTTATTCAAACAAAAAAAAAACAAAAACAAACTGACGCTCCAAGCAAAGTACATAAGATGTGACGGAATAAAAATATAGTTTCAGGGGAGGAACCTGATAATGTTGTCGATGAAGAAGGGGATGCCTTGGGCATCCCCAAGCTTAGACGCTTGAGTCTTCTTAGAATATGCAGGGGTGAACCACCGGGGCATCCCCAAGCTTAGAGCTTTCACTCTCCTTGATCATATTGCATCATACTCCTCTCTTAATCCTTGAAAACTTCCTCCACACCAAACTCGAAACAACTCATTAGAGGGTTAGTGCATAATAAAAATTCACATGTTCAGAGGTAACACAATCATTCTTAACACTTCTGGACATTTCATAAAGCTACTGGATATTAATGGATCAAAGAAATTCATCCAACATAGCAAAAGAGGCAATGCGAAATAAAAGACAGAATCTGTCAAAACAGAACAGTCCGTAAAGATGGATTTTATTAGGCCACCAGACTTGCTCAAACGAAAATGCTCAAATTGAATGAAAGTTGCGTACATATCTGAGGATCATGCTCGTAAATTGGCTTAATTTTCTGAGCTACCTACAGGGAGATAGACCCAGATTCGTGACAGCAAAGAAATCTGGAACTGCGCAGTAATCCAAATCTAGTACTTACTTTTCTATCAAAGACTTTACTTGGCACAACAAAACATAAAACTAAGATAAGAAGAGGTTGCTACAGTAGTAAACAACTTCCAAGACACAAATATAAAACAAAAATACTGGAGTAAAAATATGGGTTGTCTCCCATAAGCGCTTTTCTTTAACGCCTTTCAGCTAGGCGCAGAAAGTGTATCTCAAGTGTTATCGAAGGGTGGTGCACCTACAGCGGGGTTTGGAGTTTTCTCAACCATGCATAGTATATTGGATACATAAGTTTCAGCGTCTCCCTTTTCATTAGTCTTGGGCTTGCTACTCTCATCGAACAAATTTTCAGGAACAAGCCAAGCATAGTTATGTTCTAGTGCATCATTCATAGCTAGGAGTTTACATGGTATTGGTGCTTTGATCTCTCCACCATCATTAGTATTTTTAGTGTACCTTATTCTATCCATATCCATTTTTTCAAGGAGACTAACAAAATTAGTATGAGAACCAAGCATATTAAATTTAGCAAAGACCTTTCTAGCCTCTCTTGCTAGACCACCAAATTCTCTAAGAAGGGTTTCTAATACAAAATCTTTCTTTTCCCCCTCTTCCATATCACCAAGTGTAAGAAACATGTGTTGGATTATAGGATTGAGATTAACAAATTTAGTTTCCAACAAGCGAACTAAATGCGCAGCAGCAATTTCATAAGTGGGAGCAAGTTCTACCAAGTGTCTATCTTCAAAATCTTCAGTGGTACTGACATGAGTGAAAAATTCTTCTATATTGTTTCTCCCAATTATAGACCCGCGTCCTACCGGTATGTTCTTTGTGGTAAAATTAAAAGGAAACATGATGAATCAAGTACAGTAAATGCAAGTAACTAATTTTTTTGTGTTTTTAATATAGCAAACAAGATAGTAAATAAAGTAAAACTAGCAACTAATTTTTTTTGTGTTTTCATATAATGCAGCAAACAAAGTAGTAAATAAAATAAAGCAAGACAAAAACAAAGTAAAGAGATTGAGAAGTGGAGACTCCCCTTGCAGCGTGTCTTGATCTCCCCGGCAACGGCGCCAGAAAAAGAGCTTGATGGCGTGTATTTCACACGTTCGTTGGGCAACCCCAAGAGGAAGGTATGATGCGCACAGCAGCAAGTTTTCCCTCGGAAAGAACCAAGGTTTATCGAACCGGGAGGAGCCAAGAAGCACGTTGAAGGTTGATGGCGGCGGGATGTAGTGCGGCGCAACACCGGAGATTCCGGCGCCAACGTGGAACCTGCACAACACAACCAAAGTACTTTGCCCCAACGAAACGAGTGAGGTTGTCAATCTCACCGGCTTGCTGTAACAAAGGATTAACCGTATTGTGTGGAAGATGATTGTTTGCAGAGAAAATAGTAAAACAAGTATTGCAGCAGATTTGTATTTCAGTATTAAAGAATGGACCGGGATCCACAGTTCACTAGAGGTGTCTCTCCCATAAGATAAAGCATGTTGGGTGAACAAATTACAGTCGGGCAATTGACAAATAGAGAGAGAATAACAATGCACATACATGACATGATAAGTATAGTGAGATTTAATTGGGCATTACGACAAAGTACATAGACCGCCATCCAAGCTGCATCTATGCCTAAAAAGTCCACCTTCAGGTTATCGTCCGAACCCCTCCGGTATTAAGTTGCAAAGCAACGAGACAATTGCATTAAGTATGGTGCGTAATGTAATCAACAACTACATCCTCGGACATAGCGCCAATGTTTTATCCCTAGTGGCAACGAGCACAACACAACCTTAGGGGTTTCTGTCACTCCCCCAGGTGTCAATGCAGGCATGAACCCACTATCGAGCATAAATACTCCCTCTTGGAGTTACTAGCATCAACTTGGCCAGAGCCTCTACTAATAACGGAAAGTATGCAAGATCATAAACAACACATATGTAATAACTTGATAATTAACATGACATGGTATTCTCTATCCATCGGATCCCGACAAACACAACATATAGAATTACAGATAGATGATCTTGATCATGTTAGGCAGCTCACAAGATCCAACAATGAAGTACAATGAGGAGAAGACAACCATCTAGCTACTGCTATGGACCCATAGTCCAGGGGTGAACTACTCACTCATCACTCCGGAGGCGACCATGGCGGTGTAGAGTCCTCCCGGAGATGAATCCCTCTCCGGCAGGGTGCCGGAGGAGATCTCCGAATCCCCCGAGATGGGATCGGCGGCGGCGGCGTCTCCGGGAAGGTTTTCCGTATCGTGGTTTTTCGCCTCGTGGGTTTCGCGACGGAGGCTTTAAGTAGGCGGAAGGGCGAGTCGGGGGCCGGACGAGGGGCCACACCATAGGGCGGCGCGGGCCCCCCGGGCCGCGCCGCCTTGTGGTGTCGCCACCTCGTGGCCCCACTTCGTATGTTCTTCGGTCTTCCGGAAGCTCCGTGGAAAAATAGGCCCCCGGGTCTTTGTTTCGTCCAATTCCGAGAATATTTCGTTACTAGGATTTCTGAAACCAAAAACAGCAGTAAAACGAGAACCGGCACTTCGGCATCTTGTTAATAGGTTAGTTCCAGAAAATGCACGAATATGACATAAAGTGTGCATAAAACATGTAGGTATCATCAATAATATGGCATAGAACATAAGAAATTATCGATACGTCGGAGACGTATCAACGCCATCAACTATTCTTTGTTGAATATCATGTGAGTTGCTATGCATGTCCGTCTTGTCTGAAGTAAGAGAGATCTACCACCTTAATGGTTGGAGCATGCATATTGTTAGAGAAGAACATTGGGCCGCTAACTAAAGCCATGATTCATGGTGGAAGTTTCAGTTTTGGACATATATCCTCAATCTCATATGAGAATAATAATTGTTGCCACATGCTTATGCATTAAAGAGGAGTCCATTATCTCGTTGTCCATGTTGTCCCGGTATGGATGTCTAAGTTGAGAATAATCAAAAGCGAGAAATCCAAAATGCGAGCTTTCTCCTTAGACCTTTGTACAGGCGGCATGGAGGTACCCCATTGTGACACTTGGTTAAAACATGTGCATTGCAATGATCCGGTAGTCCAAGCTAATTAGGACAAGGTGCGGGGAATATTAGTATACTATGCATGAGGCTTGCAACTTGTAAGATATAATTTACATAACTCATATGCTTTATTACTACCGTTGACAAAATTGTTTCATGTTTTCAAAATAAAAGCTCTAGCACAAATATAGCAATCGATGCTTTCCTCTTTGAAGGACCATTCCTTTTACTTTTATGTTGAGTCAGCTCACCTATCTCTCTCCACCTCAAGAAGCAAACACTTGTGTGAACTATGCATTGATTCCTACATACTTGCATATTGCACTTGTTATATC
>NC_061511.1:255520340-255624681 GCF_022539505.1 Lolium rigidum
CTCATACTTTGTCGATCCAAACAAATATTAACATTTAGAGAAGGCGTCGGTGAAACCAAGTAGGATGCACAAGAGATTGATACTTGTGTCATCGCACCGAGTTCACTGACCCCTCCCCCAAGTGTATAGGTGACCAACATTCTAATCATCGGCATTTTGAGATACCAAAGCAAATGGAAGAATGACAAGGGCCTCATACTTTGTCGGTCAAAACAAATATTAACATTCCGTGATGGCGTAAGCGAGGCCGGGTAGGATGCACAAGACATGGATATTTGTGCCATCACACCGGGCTCACTTACGTCACCACGGAGTGTACAAGTGACCAACCATTCTAATCATCGGCCAATGCAATTAAGAAGTGCCAACTCAAATAAGAAACAAGTAGCTAGTATGAACTAAATGGAATGCCTCATACATTGTTGGTCGAAACAAATATTAACATTCCGGGACGGAGTTAGCGAGCCAGGTAGGATGCACAAGAGATTGATATTTGTGCAATCACACGAGGCTCACTAACACCGCCCCCGAGTGTACGGTGACCAAGCATTTTAATCATCGGCATTTTGAAAATCTCAAAGCAAATGGAATGACAAAATGGAATAAGTGCCTCATACATTGTTGGTCGAAACAAATATGAACATCCCGGGATGGCGTTAGCGAGGCCAGGTAGGATGCACAAGAGATTGATATTTGTGCCATCACACCAGAGCTCACTAGCGACACCCCGGAGTGTACGGTTGACCGAACATTCTAATCATCGGCATTTTGAGATACCAAAGCAAATGGAATGACAAGGGCAAACAAATATGAACATCCCGGGATGGTGTCGGCGAGGCAAGGTAGGATGCACAAGAGATTGATATTTGGACATAACATCATCATACCTAACATCGTAGCTTCATACAATTTAATATAGAATTCAAACAACACGAAGCAACGAAGATAGAGTTGACAACACTCTAAGTTCTAACTATCGGTGTCCGAGCCGGATTCGCCGGTGTGGGGGTAGTGCACACGGCAGGCGGTGTCGTCGAACACCTTGACGATCATCTCGCCGTCCCCCTCGTACGGGAAGGTGAGCCGGCAGCCGGGCTCGAGGTGGAGGTCACGGGCGAACTTGTCCCACCCCGTGTGCGGGTACATCTTGCCCTGCCCGTCGAACAGGACCTCCACGGACCAGCGGCGAAGTTGCAGCCTGCCTCCCGTAGCTGCAAGTGCGCCGGCTCGACGCCGTCGACGAACTCGGCGAACTTGTCCGGTAGCCTCTTGATGCCGAGTGGGTCGTCGTCGATGCGGAGGAGGAACTCGAAGCGGCGTTCCTCATCCGAAGACGAGGAGGATGCGGGTGACGGTGACCGTGGGGCCCTTGCTGCTCCACCGCGGCGGCCCCTTCCCCGGCCCGGGGCGCCCGGGACCGCGGCCTCGACCGCCTCGCCGGCCACCGGGACCGGCCATCCTACATGTTTACATTTTTGAACCATATTACGATCCATTCCACTAACAAAATTGGGCATGACCTATGCTAATTTATGTACATATGAGTGCCCCATTTTCGCCGAAACGGAAATGAATCAACATTTCGGCGATAATGGGCAACTCGTCGATCCCTGCACAAGAATATGTCACCATATACACCAGCTCAGCACCATGGCACATGCACAATTGTTCCTCATATACACCAGCTGAGCACCATGGCACATGCACAAGAATATGACACCATATACACCAGCAGCATCAACAGCAAGTAGCAGCAGCTAGCAGACAGCAAGCAAGCAACAACGGCTAGTAGCAGCTAGTAGCAAGCAGCAGACTAGCAAGCAATATGCATCAACAGCAAGCAGCGAAGCAAGCTAGCAGCAGCTAGTAGCAGCAGCAGCTAGCAGCATGCATCAACAGACTAGCGGCAGCAACTAGCTAGCAGGCATGCATGAACAACAAGCTACCTGTCTGCAAGTGCGGCGGCGGTCCTCTGCGGTGGAGCAGCAACAAGCATAGACTTCCCAAAATAGCAGCAGCAACAAGCAAGCACATAGGAGCAGCAACAAGCAAGCACATAGCACAGTGGATGAACCTAGCAACTAGCAAGTAGCAAGCACATAGCAACTTGCATACATCGTCCCAAAGTTCTTAACTGAAGATTGGTTTACAGAATGTTTTGGTTTCTGTATACTTGAACTTATATAGCCTAACTTGTACTTACTAAAACTGTGAGGGGCTGCCACACGCAACTCCCCTTCTTCTTCAACCTCTCTCTACTCTCTCACAATAACACACACCAGAACCCACACACGCACACTCACCAAGGAGGAGAGTAATGGCTTTGCCGAGAGTTTTTCTCCTTGGTGTGACACAGGAACTACATTGTTTCTTCTCTCGCCCGCAGGCCTTCCTTTCTCATTCATTTGTTCGGACTTATATAGCCATACAAGGTACGAACTCACAAGCCAACAACCTAAGCACCACACCGGCCACTCACGCCATGCACTAACTAACCACGATCCACTAATCTCTCCACTAACTAGCTGCATGCTCACACACTTTCAGCACTAGTGCGACTCCTCTAACGGCCACACGACTAGGCCAAACACAATGCGCCTTGCATATAGATCAGCTCACTCGACGCATGCCGCAACTCGCGCCGCCTGTCTCCACTAATCTTCTCGACTTATCCCTTGGACTCCACGCACTATGCGATTAGTGTCTCGGCTACATGCATGGTTCATGCGACACTCACAACTTGGCATGACTAACCATGACATGCACACTACTCACTAATCCGCACTCATTTCTAATCAGCTAAAACACTAGTAGCTTGCATGTACACAAATGATCACTTCTATTCTCTCGTGTACTTGCCGCAGCCTACTCCAACTACATGTATATGGATTAAACTTAAACACGATGAACTCTGAACTTAGTACTAATAACAAGATTTGTTCCAATCCTAACTCCATCATTCCACTAATCCTAACTCCATCATTCCACTAAGCCTAACAATATTGACATTTGGCTCCGGCATTTGGCTCAAGCTATCATCCAAGGCAACATCTTATAAAAGGAAATTAGCAACCTTTTCTTTTGCTCTCGACTAGGAAATTTTTAGCATCTAAATTATATGCGGTAGATGTCGGTAGAGTCTGGATACACTAGCAAGTAGCAAGCTAGCAAGCACATAGCAGCAACACTACATGTGTACCAACAATATCAAGCAAGCAAGCAAAAAGTACCGCAAGGGCAAGCATCTTTAAGTTGAATTAACTTGCAGCTTAGTTGAATTAGGATTTAGTTGAATACTACTGCAAAATTATCATAATTGCATATCATATTAACATGTAAGCATTCACATGATGAACAACACATTTTCATATTGCCCAAGTACATATCTGAGTATATAGAGTATATAAAACGAATTTCAAACCTTCAATTGGGCTCACAACTTCTTATTCTCCACAGAATCTGCAAATCCAAAATTACAAACAGATGAATATGACAAGTTGTGGTGGAACCGGAGGAGAGGAGAAGGCACCGGGCTCCCCTAGTCCCGTCGTTCGCCCACCTTCCGCCGTTGTTGAACCACCTCCCGCCGCCGTTAAACCATCTCCCGAGCCACGGTTCTAGGGTTAGGGTTGGGTCATGGCGGGGAGGGGCGGCCGGGGGAAGGGGTGAAGGAGGGAAGGGGAGGACGGGAAAGAGGGAGGCCCCGAAAAAGAAGACGGCGGGCGGAGGGAGACGCAGGGAAGAGGGAGGAGGTACTCGTCGCCGCCGGGAGGGGAGCCTCTCCGTCGCCCGATGACTGCGGTCGGGAGGGGCGGGGGCAGGTAGCCGGCGGGCGTCGCTCTGCGCGTGGCGGGCGTCGCCGGGGTCCGAGGTGAATCGAGGGAGGGGCGGCCGCCGGTGGTCGCCGGTGGGAGGTGGCGTCGGAGAGGGCGTCGCCGGTGGGAGGTGAATCGAGAGCGAGTGGGGAGAATGGGGAGTGGGGAAAGGGACGGCCGGGGATTTTTGTCTAAGTCACAGACCCCCTTAGCAATGGCGCACTTCCAGGGGTGCGCCACTATGAGTCTTAGCAATGGCGCACTTCTAGGGGTGCGCCACTACCAGTATAGGTTTGGGTCAAAACGCAAACAGACCAGGGTTTGACAGAAATCGATTAGTACCGCACTGGCTCTGTCCCTTGGTTGGTTTGCCAAACCTGGCCGGCCAGGTTCGAACCCTGGCGGCCCCATTTTTTTCACTTTTTCATTAAATTGATTTAACACTATAGTACATAGCATAATACACCAAAATAAAAGGCATAAATAATTATTATTATGTAGAATATTTAAAATACTATAGAATCTAGAAAATATCCAAAAATATAAATTATATGTCTATTTTGATCGGTACAATGTGTAGATTAACAATATGTGACATCCATTATTCATACAAGAAAATGATACATAATTGATCTCAAAAAAAAAGAAAATGATACATAATTATCTTTTCACAATCTTCTTGCCCTTCTTTCTCGCGGTTGAATAATTTAGCCCCGGAACTCCTAGACTTCTTCTCTTGAATGGACGGCCTTTAGGTAGGGTGGTCCTGCTTCTTCTTGTTGTGTATGGTTCTTCATCATCGTCGTCGTCATCTTCCATCTTCGGATCGCCGTACTGGTCAAAGTCTAGCTCGTTGGCGGCTCCATCCATTCCGATGATGCTCCTTTTGCCTCTCCTCACGACAACACGGCTGGGCTTTTGCGGGTCGGTAATGAAGAAGCATTGGTCCACTTGGGAAGCTAGTACCCATGGCTCATATTTCGCGGTGACCTTTGCGCCCGCTGTCTTGGATTTGGCTTCGGGTATAACCATGGTGGTGAAATGCCGGTCTTCTTTTATGACGTTCTTGGCCCACCTGACACGGAACATCGGCACATTCTCTCCGGCGTAGCTCAGCTCCCGGATCTCCTCGATCTTTCCGTAGTATCTCTGCTTGACGTCACCGGTGTAGGACTCCATCGTTACCCCGGAGTTCGATAATCGCTCTTCATGTCCTTTTCCTCGGTGTAGAATGTGTAGCCGTTGATATCGTACGCCCGAAATGTCATCGGGTTGTGTTCGGCGCCCTGTGACAAGGCGAATATGAGTTTTTCTTCCGCAGAAGAATCCTCGTCTATAGGGTACGTCGGCATCTTGTCCTTGAACCACCGCGTGAAGGTTGAGTTGTGCTCTTTGATTATATCTCCGTCCGTCCTCTCGTTGGCCCCGATCACTCGTACGTCTTTGCGATGAAGGTTTTGTGCTCTACCACCCAAGGATCGACCACGTCTATGTGTTGTAGCGCGACTAGGTTTGCTCTTTCAAAGTCGGCGATTCGACCCTTGAAGTCGACATGCATTTCGCGGCTACCGTCGCGGTGACCCCATCCAGCCGAGCTTCCCGAGATGCTCGTTTACGGGCAGTGCCAACGGGGTTCTCGATTTCTAGATAACTCGTGCGTAAGGAGATGCACTCTTCGGTCGAAAAACCCTTGGCTATGCTTCCGTCCGGACATGCCCTGTTGCGAACGTACCCTTTGATGACACCATTCATCCTTTCGAACGGCATCATGCTGTGCGAGAACGTCGGCCCAGCTTGGATGATATCCTCCACGATAGGTACCAGCAGATGCACCATAACGTCGAAGAAAGCGGGCGGGAAGTACATCTCAAGCTCGCACAGTATCACCACGATCTCTTCCTCGTAGCCTTCTAAGTTGCCTCACGCCAACGGACTTCCGAGAGATGACGTCGAAAAAGTTGCATAGGCCAAAAAGCGTTTCACGGACGTGCGCGTCCATGATCCCACGGATTGCAACCGGAAGTATCTGCGTCATCAGCACGTGACAGTCGTGAGACTTCATCCCGCTGAACCTCTGCTTCGCTTTGTCTAGGTACCTGCTTATCTTCCCCGCGTAACCGTAGGGAAGTTTTACTCCTAGGAGACGAGTCGAAAACGCGCTCGATCTCCTTCGACTTAGAGTGAAGCACGCGGGGGCAGTAATATTCAATCTTTTTGGCATTTTTTCCCTTGCGACGACTTTGCGTGTCCTCCGCCTCATCATCGTCATCGTCATCATCATCATTAGGGCGTCCCGCGTGAAGCTCCTCCCCGATCCCAATTGATTGCAAGTCGTACCTTGCTTTCGGCCCATCTTTGGTCTTCTCCGGCATGTTCGGGAGGGTACCAAGCAGACTCTCGCACACGTTCTTCGTGATGTGCATGACATCAAGGCTGTGAGGCACACGGAGGATCTTCCGATGACGGCAAGTCCCAGAAAACAGACCTCGTCTTCCATACCTTAAGCAGCGGCTCCGGCGCCTTTCGCTTCTTTCCCGGCGGTGGGCACTCTTTCCAATTTTTCAATAGCTCGTCTATTTGCTCGCCGCTTCTCGTACGTGGCCGTCTTCGGGGTTCGTCTTCACCATCGAACGGATCCTTGCGTTTCCTCCATGGGTCGTCCTCGCGAAGCCACCTTCGATGTCCCATGAACACCGTTTTCGAGGACCCGGGATCTCTATCTAGCCGGCGGTACGTTGTGTCGTCCATGCACCTTACGCATGCATTGAATCCGTGGACCACCTGCCCCGCGACATATCCGTAACCGAGAAAGTCGTGCACCGTCGTGAGCATTGCGGCTCTCATAGGGAAATATTCTTCCGCGGCGGCGTCCCACGTATTGGCGGGCGTGTCCCATAGCGTGGCTAGCTCCTCTTTCGAAGCCCCATATACGGATTGATGTCGTTCCCTGGTTGTTTTGGCCCTTCAATTAGCATACTCATTTGAATGTACTTCCTCTTCATGCACAACCAGGGGGAGGTTGTACATCCACACAAACACGGGCCAGGTGCTATGCGTGCTGCTCGCGGCTGCCAAACGGATTGACTCCATCGGTGCTCGCGCCCAGCCTTATGTTCCTAGGATCGTCCCCAAATTCCGGGTACTCGAGGTCCAACGCATTCCACCGGCTAGCATCCGAAGGGTGTCTCAACATCCTGTCCTTTTTCTTTTTCTTCGGATCATCTCGCGTCATCTTCTCCCTTCCTCATCTCCGCGTGCCGGCGCATTAGCTTTGCTTGCTTAGGATCCGCGAAATACCGCTGCGGACGAGGAGTGATTGGAAAGTACCACACCACCTTCCGAGGAGCTTTCTTCCCCTTCTTGTACCGATCGACGCCGCACTCCGAACATATGGTACACTCTGCGTGCTCGTTCCGATAAATGATGCAATCGTTCAAGCACACATGGTATTTCACATGCGGTAAATCCGGAGGACACACGATTTTCTTGGCCTCCTCGATACTAGTCGGACACGTGTTACCTTTGGGAAGACGTTCCTGCCAGAATGACATGTTGTCGTTGAAGGATGTGTCGGTCATTTTGTGCTTTACCTTCATCTCCAGAGCCATGAGCGTTACTTTCAGGCGGGTATCCTCCGGCCTGCATCCTTCATACAATGGAGTAACAGCGTCTACCTCCAGTTGATCCATCTTGGCTTTCTCTCGGGCGGCAGCTCTTGCGTTACTCGTACGCTTGAGAAGCAGCTCTTGAAGATAAGGGTCCCGCACCCGGTCCATCGACGATGGTTCATCGTCTTCATCTTCATGATCGTCATGATGACCTCCATCTTGATCTTCCTCATCATCAGGTCCAGGATCTCCTACATTGTGGTCATCATCATCTCCGGGATCTTCTACATCCCGATCATGCCCGAGATCTTCTACATCCCGATCACCTCGGCCTTCCTTACTTCTTGTTGAATTCCCATGGACAAATTCATAATCATCTTCGTCGCCTTCCCACCGATAGCCATCCATGAAACCACGCATGAGAAGGTGGTCCCGCACCATATCGGCTTTAGGGTCCATAAGGCTCGTTAGCTTGCATCTTCGACACGGACATCTTATCTCCTTTTGGTTATTTCTAATCATCTCGTCCGTCGCGGCTTTCAAAAACCTAGCCACAACGCCTTCGCTCATCATGCGGACCATGGTCGCCTACGGATATAGAGAAAATGGATATCTTAGCATACCAAAAGAAAATTTTGGCATGACCTTCCCTAAAAATAGGACATGTATATGCGTAGTATGCCCAACATTCGCCGAAACGGAAATGAATCAACGTTTCGGCAAAATATTGGCAACTCCATCGCATTTCAAATCCCTGCAAACAAAAACAGCATGCAACACATGTGTGGAGGCTTCGCATATACAACACACATGTGGATCCGGAGGCTTCGCATACAACACACATGCACGTACGTGACGCTTTTCGCGCATGCGCACGTACACATGATATCATCGAGCTTCGCACATAACATATGTGCATGACGTGTGTGCAAGACGATCGGAACCGTTCACACACAAAGCATAAAACCAACAAAGTTACCGATACGGCGAGACCTAGAGTGTTGGATGAGGTAAAAAGTTGAGATTGAGTAGGGTATTGAGCTAAGAAAGCTTCACCATTAGTTACCTATGAAGAAAATTAAGTTTACCAACTTAATTTTGGTGAATGAAGAGGTGAAAATGAGGTGGGAAGGAGGGGCAACACGACCAGATCCAGATTTGGTGGGAGGTGGTGGTGGAAGAGTGTTTGGGGAAAGTGGGTGGCACATGTGAGTGGAGGGTGAAAAGCGAGGAAATGGTCCCGGGTTAGCAGTGGCGCACCACCTAGCCGTGCGCCACTTGCTAGGGTGACATAGCAATGGCGCATCTGCTAAGTGGTGCGCCACTCGCTCACCTGTTACACCGTAAACCCACGCCCCTGCCCAACTTAGCGGTGGCGCACCATGTCGGCGGTGCGCCATACCTAGTAGTGGCGCACCAAGCGAGTGCGCCATTGCTAAAGCCCTCATCTCTAAAGGGCCCCGGCCACCTCCTAGCGAGTGGCGCACCACAAAGACATGCGCTATAAGTAAGCCATGTAGCGGTGGCGCACCATGGAGACGTGCGCCACTATTAGTTTTGGGTGGGAGCTGGCCTCCCGCCAGGAATTAGTAATGGCGCACCACAAACAAGGTGCGCCACTACTACATTTGTAACAGTGGCCCACCATTTTGTGGTGCGCCACTGCTAAGTAGTAGTGGCGCACGGCCATCATGGTGCGCCACTGAAGTCAACCTTACGGCTAGGCCTTTTCCTAGTAGTGTATTACTCTATGTTGACAATTATCCATGAGATACACATGTTATAAGTTGAAAGCAACCGCTGAAACTTAATCTTCCTTTGTGTTGCTTCAATACCTTTACTTTGATTTATTGCTTTATGAGTTAACTCTTATGCAAGACTTATTGATGCTTGTCTTGAAGTACTATTCATGAAAAGTCTTTGCTTTATGATTCACTTGTTTACTCATTTCATTACCATTGTTTTGATCGCTGCATTCATTACATATGTTTACAAATAGTATGATCAAGGTTATGATGGCATGTCACTTCAGAAATTATCTTTGTTATCGTTTTACCTACTCGGGACGAGCATAACTAAGCTTGGGGATGCTGATACGTCTCCGACGTATCGATAATTTCTTGTGTTCCATGCCACATTATTGATGATATCTACATGTTTTATGCACACTTTATGTCATATTCGTGCATTTTCTGGAACTAACCTATTAACAAGATGCCGAAGAGCGAGTTGCTATTTTCTGCTGTTTTTGGTTTCAGAAATCCTAGTAACGAAATATTCTCGGAATTGGACGAAATCAATGCCCAGGGTCCTATTTTGCCACGAAGCTTCCAGAAGAACGAAGGAGAGTCGAAGTGGGGCCACGAGGCGGCCAAACCCTAGGGCGGCGCGGCCTGGCCCTTGGCCGCGCCGACCTGTGGTGTGGGGCCCTCATGTGGCCCCCTGACCTGCCCTTCCGCCTACTTAAAGCCTCCGTCGTGAAACCCCCAGTTCCGAGAGCCACGATACGGAAAACCTTCCAGAGACGCCGCCGCCGCCAATCCCATCTCGGGGGATTCCGGAGATCTCCTCCGGCACCCTGCCGGAGAGGGGATTCATCTCCCGGAGGACTCTTCACCGCCATGGTCGCCTCCGGAGTGATGAGTGAGTAGTTCACCCCTGGACTATGGGTCCATAGCAGTAGCTAGATGGTTGTCTTCTCCTCATTGTGCTTCATTGTTGGATCTTGTGAGCTGCCTAACATGATCAAGATCATCTATCTGTAATGATATATGTTGTGTTTGTCGGGATCCGATGGATAGAGAATATTATGTTATGTTAAAAATCAAGTTATTACCTATGTGTTGTTTAAGATCTTGCATGCTCTCCGTTATTAGTAGAGGCTCTGGCCAAGTTTTCGCTATTAACTCCAAGAGGGAGTATTTATGCTCGATAGTGGGTTCATGTCTCCGTGAATATGGGGAGTGACGAAAACCCCTAAGGTTATGGATGTGTCTGTTGCCACTAGGGATAAAACATTGATGCTATGTCCGAGGATGTAGTTATTGATTACATTACGCACCATACTTAATGCAATTGTCTCGTTGTTTTGCAACTTAATACTGGAAGGGGTTCGGATGATAACTCGAAGGTGGACTTTTTAGGCATAGATGCATGCTGGATAGCGGTCTATGTACTTTGTCGTAATGCCCAATTAAATCTCACTATATTTATCATGACATGTATGTGAATTGTTATGCCCTCTCTATTTGTCAATTGCCCGACTGTAATTTGTTCACCCAACATGCTTTTATCTTATGGGAGAGACACCTCTAGTGAACTGTGGACCCCGGTCCATTCTTTTATACTGGAAATACAAATCTGCCGCAATACTTGTTCTTTATTGTTCTTGCAAACAATCATCTTCCACACAATACGGTTAATCCTTTGTTACGGCAAGCCGGTGAGATTGACAACCTCACTGTTTCGTTGGGGCAAAGTACTTTGGTTGTATTGTGCAGGTTCCACGTTGGCGCCGGAATCTCTGGTGTTGCGCCGCACTACATCCCTCCGCCATCAACCTTCAACGTGCTTCTTGACTCCTACTGGTTCGATTAAACCTTGGTTTCTTACTGAGGGAAACTTGCCGCTGTGCGCATCACACCTTCCTCTTGGGGTTCCCAATGGACGTGTCAACTACACGCATCACCTGCACCCTCGACACCACCCGCACCCTCGGCTGCGCCGGTGTCACCTTGTGTGCCGTCTCCTGTGCCCAGCCCTTCACCGGCTTCTTCGTCATCGACCACTGATACTGTTGGCACTGTTGTGCTCCGCCCACATACTCGAAGCCGCAGTGGTATTGTCTGTCCCAAGAAGCGCACGGATGGCACTGTTGCTTGGTACGCTGCTTGTTTGGCTGCCGCTGTTGCTGATCCGTCTGCTGAGCCCCGCAATTATCAGGCTGCGATGAGTATTCCGCATTGGCGAGCAGCTATGGAGTTGGAGTATAATGCTCTGCTTCGCAATGAGATATGGACTCTTATTCCTCCGCCGTCTCGTGTGAACGTTATTGACTCCAAGTGGGTGTTCAAAGTGAAGAAGCATGCTGATGGGTCTATTGAGCGCTCAAAAGCGCATCTTGTTGCTCGAGGATTTCGGCAGCGTTATGGTCTTGATTATGAAGATACCTTCAGCCATGTGATCAAGCCTACTACCATCAGACTTCTTTTGTCCCTTGCAGTTACTCGTGGCTGGTCTATGCGTCAACTGGATGTGCAGAATGCTTTTCTGCATGGCTTATTGGAGGAGGAGGTTTATATGCGACAGCCTCCGGGGTTTGTTGATTCTGATCACCCTGATTATTGTTGTCGCCTTACTAAAGCATTGTATGGCCTGAAGCAAGCTCCTCGTGCGTGACATGCTCGTCTTTCATTGGCTCTCCGTGCTCATGGTTTTGTGCCTTCGGCAGCAGATTCATCATTATTTCTTCTCCAGAAGCCTGCCGTGACTATGTATTTTCTGGTGTACGTTCACGACATCATACTGATCAGCTCGTCTCCTGCTGCTGCGAACAAGCTTATTCTCTCATTGGGTACAGATTTTGCGGTCAAGGATCTTGGAAAGCTTCATTTTTTCCTCGGCTTGGAGGTTACTCATGGTGACCGTGGTCTAATTATGACGCAAAAGAAATACTCTTTGGATTTGCTTCGTCGTGCCAGGATGCTCAAGTGTAAACCCACTGCGACTCCTATGTCATCCACTGACAAGATTACTGCTGCTGATGGTGAGCTCTTGTCCTCTGCTGATGCTACTGAGTACCGAAGCATTGTTGGTGGTCTCCAGTACTTGACTATCACGCGCCCCGATATCTCCTATGTTGTCAACAGAGTCTGCCAGTACCTGCATGAGCCTCGTGACACACATTGGTCCGCTGCCAAACGCATCTTGCGTTATGTCAGTCTTACTGTGTCTTATGGTCTTCATATTCGGCCAAACCCCTCTGGGGTGCTCTCGGCGTATTCTGATGCGGACTGGGCAGGTAGTCCTGATGACAGGCGATCTACAGGGGGGATATGATGTGTTCTTTGGCTCTAGTTTGATCGCCTGGAGTGCGCGCAAACATGCTACAGTATCTCGGAGCAGCACTGAAGCAGAGTACAAGGCTGTTGCTAATGCCACTGCGGAACTCATTTGGGTGCAGTCATTGCTTAAGGAGTTGGGCGTTCCCCAACCGAGGCCTCCTATACTTTAGTTTGATAATATTGGGGCTACATACCTTTCAGCAAATCCGGCATTTCATGCTCGAACAAAACACATCGAAATTGACTATCATTTTGTGAGGGAACGTGTTTCACAAAGGCTACTACAAATCAAGTTCATCTTTTCTAAGGATCAACTTGTAGACATCTTCACAAAGCCGTTACCACTACCACAGTTTGAGGTGTGTCGGTGCAATCTTACCCTTCTTGATTCTCTACGAAGTGGCTAAGATTGAGGGAGGGTGTTAGACATGTATATATAGTAGCCTAGCTTGTATACTTTTATTATACATTGTAACTTATATACACCTCTTGATATATATATTGGCCTCTCCCTATTGGAGAAGTGCCGGTTCCCAAACCAACACAATTACGTGTTTTACACTATCAAACCAACCTGGAGTTCGCCCATATCTAAATTTTATTTATGAAACCATGTTGTCATATTTCTCACGACGTTGGATGACACTGAGGTGAGTCGTCGAAGATGTAATAGCCGTTGCAAACCATGGATCTCGACGTTGTAGCCTGTAGATGTGGGACGAACATTTTGAGGATATCCGAACACGCGGGTTCATATTTGCATTATCGCAGTCCCAGCATATAAAACATAAATGAATGGGAAATGGACATCGGCCGTGCCGCCCGGCGCCTGCCGGGGCAGACAAACACAGCTGACGCGATCGACAGCAACACAGGTACATATTCACCACGATTCACACGAATACCGCGGGCATCTGCGGCGTGTCGTCGACAGGTCCTAGCCCTCGCTCTCATCTCAAGCGCGTCCTCCCCGGCCAGGTCCCCGCCGGCCGGCCCACGGCCGCCGCCTTTTTGACATTCCCCCACCGCGTCTACTAAAGCTTTCAGACTCTTTGGCAACTCGCGAGTCCTCCACTCGCTAGGTTTATCTCCTTTTTGGCTGGCAACATGCATACCGGAAAACGGCAGCAACGGTGCTCACGTCGTCGATCGACCCAGCTGCCACGCCGGGTTCTCAGCATACAAAAGGTAGACGAAAGTACGTACATACATGATGATCTTGTAGCGACAGCCAAGAGGGAAGCACGTACATATATAGTGGGTGAGCGTATAAGAGCATCTTCAGTGCGAGTAGACAGTCCCTCACCAAATAATTATGAAGGCTGCCTGACATAATGAACATCCATTCGTGGATCTAGGAGCGGCTTGGGTCCAGCGCACTCCAAAAAAACCGTCCGGCATCTCACTCGAACACGAATCCATAGGAAGTCGCCTAGGGATCAGGGAAAAGACATTGTCCGAACCAAGTACGTTGCCGACCGGGCGGGCTAGCCTGGTCATAGAGCCAAACATGGCCCTAGTCAGCTTTTTCAAACCTCGGGCTTGAGGATGTTTCCCCACAAAAAACGTGTGTCATATAACAAATATACTAAATATAGTAAAGAAATCCAAATAAATATAGTAAATAAAAAAATCTGAATAACCTTCTGATATTGCGATTCCTAGTAAAAAGTATAAAATAGAAAAATATGGGATAAAAAATAAATTCACTCGGTTTCGGACTTGGTACAATCCAAAAACACCATTCCTTTTGGTTCCCACAATAAAAATCCTGCTAGTTGCTTAGGCGGCGGCAGGCGACGTGTCTCGCCGTTCTTGCTTCTCCCCCACGCGGCAACATTCGCTTCCACCGGCGAATGTTGCCGCGTGGGGGAGGCGCCAGAAAAGGCGCCAGAAAAGACGCCCACTCGGTCCGTGCCCCCAACCTAGAGGAGGAGGAGTACACGCGGCGGATGGCCTTATTGTGCGCCCTGAAGGACCCCATCGAAGGACCACAACTGTTGGGTGGCCCTGCTGTCCATCGGCCTCCTCTAGTCAGGAGAGGGCACATGCAATCACATAGATCTTACACGCGACAACGATGACACGGGGATGAGCGTGGCACAAAAGGAGGGCGCGAGCACCAGCGGCGCCAGCCCTAGCAGCGTTGTCAAAGAAGAGGAACCGGACACCGCCTGCGAATATTTCCGCCGTGCCCACGACAATGATGGCCATGAGGACAATTAAATTATGTTTAGATTTAAGTTTAAATTTAGTTAAATTTCATTCATATTTGCAAGATACAATAGGATATGAAAGAAATTTGAAGTTTGGTTTAAACCAGAAAAAATCATATTGGGGACGACACTAGCCAGAGGCACCCCCCATACACGGTTGTTGCTGTCAACACGTCTATACGTTAGATCCGACACTATTGTCAAACGTTGTAAGAGAGGCATGACTCGAGATGCTCTAATCAAGTTTACTCATGCGTACCAAGGATGGTAATTTTACTCACTGGTATGGTAACCACAGATATCATACTCGCATGGGCGAGGTATGAAAGTACTTTTGTACATGTGGGTAGTACCCATATCGTACATGTTAAGTTATGAATATGGCACTTGTATAGCTTTATATACATGGCGTTTACTCTCGTTTACTTGTTAGTTTTGAGTATATAACTGTGATTTCTAATTTTGATAATTGTCATGTACGTAACTATCTGTTATTGACTTGAGATGGTTGATATTTATTTTATCAAATGTGCTATAGACAAATACAGAATTGTGAATACCTTATGTACAGTACTATTTAATCTACCTGCTGAATACCCAATAAATATGGGACGGCATGAGTAAATTTTTATATCCATCAACTATAAAAGTATGATATTTCTGTAGCCTACCTGTTGGCATAATTAGGCGAAGACCTTGAATGAGACGGATCAAAAGCTTTTTTGTGGTCGTCATCATGGTACATACAGTAACATCTGCACCTTGCCAAGAAGCGCACTAACGTGTGCCATATTCGTCGAGTCCCTGATATAACTTTGATTTTACTCATCTGCTAGCTTTTTACCACCCCACTTACATCGACCGACCGACTCACCGCGCACGTCAAGGTTTGGAATTGATCAAGGTTCGCCCCAAAGTTGGACCTGGCGGAAACCTCTCCCACAAAAGACTTTGAGCAGAAAAGGCGTGACATTCTCTGCTCAAGTAACTTACTTTTAACTGATCGTCTATTTCTTTAATTATTACTTACTCTTTTGGTTAATTAGTCCGCCGTGCGTGCACCGGTCTAGCTGATTAATTAAGCACCGAGCCCGGTAGCTTTTTCACGCTAATTATCCATTCGTTAAGTGTCTAATCGACGCCGAGCGTACGTGCAATGCACCTGTCGTTATGTTGACTTGAAAAGTTGATACGCGTCGGTGCGTGTCCCTTTGTGAATGCTCAACATCGGAAATATTTTTTTACTCAAAGCGCCGACGTCATACAACTCATATTTTTTACAAGCAACACCTCCAGCCCACCACCAAATCATATTTTTTACAAGCAACACCTCCAGACATAATCATGGAGAGTTGGCTTGCCAGACTTCCCTTTTGTTTGTGCTCAGGTTAGGGAGCGCGCTGCCTTGCTCCGTCTCTAACTCGTCGCCCGCTCCCCTTGGCCGCCTCCTCCAGGCGACAGGGGAGCCAAACCCTAGCCCCCCGCCGCCGCCACCTAGCCTCCTGCGGCTAAGCCGTCCGCCGCCGATGAAGGGGGCGGCAAGGCTCTATGCCTCTCAGGATCTCCCACGGCCATCTCAGAGGGAAGACGCCGTACAGGACCTCGGAGGTCGTCGCCGTCCTCTGCCCTCTTGCGCCCCTTGCCGTGGCGTCGCGCTCTCGGCCTCACTGCAGCCTCCTGCTGCTCGCCGTCTGACGACGCACGGCCATGGCGCCCGTCTGGGCTCGATCTGGGCCTTGAGGGCCGAGGCCTGTGCGCCTCTCCCCGGCTCTCCCGCTGCGCGCCCTATCCTGTCGTCTTCCCCGGGGCCTCCCGCGGTTCTTCGCTGCCGCGTGCTGATACGCGTAAAGCACACGCCCGTTGGGAACCCCAAGTGGAAGGTGTAATGCATACAGCAGCAAGTTTCTCTCAGTAAGAAACCAAGGTTTATCGAACCAGTAGGAGTCAAGGATCACGTGAAGGTCGTTGGTGACGGAGTGTAGTGCGGCGCAACACCAGGGATTCCGGCGCCAACGTGGAACCTGCACAACACAATCAAAGTACTTTGCCCCAACGTAACATGCTGAGGTTGTCAATCTCACCGGCTTGCCGTAAACAAAGGATTAAATGTATAGTGTGGAAGATGATGTTTGTTTGCGAAGAACAAGAAAGAACAATTGCAGTAGATTGTATTTCGGATGTAAAGAATGGACAGGGGTCCACAGCTCACTAGTGGTGTCTCTCCCATAAGATAAATAGCATGTTGGGTGAACGAATTACGCTTGGGCAATTGACAAATAGAGAAGGCATAACAATGCACATACATATATCATGATGAGTACTATGAGATTTAATCAGTAGGCATTACGATAAAGTACATAGACCGCTATCCAAGCATGCATCTATGCCTAAAAAGTCCACCTTCAGTGTTATCATCCGAACCCCTTCCAGCATTAAGTTGCAAACAACAAACAATTGCATTAAGTATGGTGCGTAATGTAATCGACACAAATATCCTTAGACAAAGCATTGATGTTTTATCCCTAGTGGCAACAAGCACATCCACAACCTTAGAACTTTCTCGTCATTGTCCTGCATTCAATGGAGGCATGAACCCACTATCGAGCATAAATACTCTCTCTTGGAGTCACAAGTATCAACTTGGCCGCAGCCTCTACTAGCAACGAGAGCATGCAAGAACATAAACAACATATATGATAGATTGATAATCAACTTGACATAGTATTCAATATTCATCGGATCCCAACAAACACAACATGTAGCATTACAAATAGATGATCTTGATCATGATAGGCAGCTCACAAGATCTAACATGATAGCACAATGAGGAGAAGACAACCATCTAGCTACGCTATGGACCCATAGTCCAGGGGTGAACTACTCACACATCGATCCAGAGACGATCATGGTGATGAAGAGACCTCCGGGAGATGATTCCCCTCTCCGGCAGGGTGCCGGAGGCGATCTCCTGAATCCCCCGAGATGGGATTGGCGGCGGCGGCGTCTCTGGAAGGTTTTCCGTATCGTGGATCTCGGTACTGGGGGTTTCGCGATGAAGGTTTTAAGTAGACGGAAGGGTAGGTTTAGGGGCGGCACGAGGGCCCCACACACCAGGGCGGCGCGGGCCCAGCCCTGGCCGCGCGGCCCTGGCGTGGCGGCGCCTCGTCGCCCCACTTCGTTTCCCTTTCGGTCTTCTGGAAGCTTCGTGGAAAAATAAGACCCTGGGCGTTGATTTCGTCCAATTCCGAGAATATTTCCTTTGTAGGATTTCTGAAACCAAAAACAGCGTAAAAACAAAGAATCGGCTCTTCGGCATCTCGTCAATAGGTTAGTGTCGGAAAATGCATAATAATGACATATAATGTGTAAAAAACATGTGAGTATCATCATAAAAGTAGCATGGAACATAAGAATTTATAGATACGTTTGAGACGTATCAAGCATCCCCAAGCTTAGTTCCTACTCGCCCTCGAGTAGGTAAATGATAACAAAGATAATTTCTGAAGTGACATGCTATTAATCTTGATCAATACTATTGTAAAGCATATGAGATGAATGCAGGAATTCGAAGCAATGGTAAAGACGATGAATAAACGATTGAATCATATAGCAAAAACTTTTCATGAATAGTACTTTCAAGACAAGCATCAATAAGACTTGCATAAGAGTTACTCATAAAGCAATAAATTCTTAGTAGAAAGCTTTGAAACAATACAAAGGAAGATATAAGTTTCAGCAGCGGAAATGCACTTTGGCTCATAGGAGCATATGCTCCCATTATGTGAATCCACATTTCGAAGTGTGAAAAAATTCTAAACTAAATTTTTACATGTACATCTATACATTTTATGTTGGTATACAAGTTTTCAAAACAAAAAACATTTTTCTGTGGCTCCTGTAAAAAAGACAAATTTTGATGCTGTAACATGACTACATACATGACATTTTTTTGTCTTTTTTTACACACCACAAAAAATGTTGTTTTTCCACGAAAACTTGTGAAAGAACATAGGATGTCACGATGTATACCAAAAATTTTATGTCATATTTTTTTGACATTTTTAATTTTTTTTTATTATTTTCTATAATGGGTGCATATACACGCATGTGCCAAAACGCCACCTCCTTTCAGCAGTTGCTTTCAACTTCAACATATATATCTCATGGATAATTGTCAACACAAAGTAATATAACAAGTGCAATAGGTAAACATGTAAGAATCAATGCACACAGTTTACACAAGTGTTTGCTTCTGAGATAGAAAGAATAGGTAAACTGACTCAACAATAAAGTAGAAGATAGACCCTTCGCAGAGGGAAGCATGCATTAGTATTTTTGTGCTAGAGCTTTTCATTTTGAAAACATAGAAATTTTTTTGTCAACGGTAGTAATAAATCATATGTGTTATGTATAAGATATCCTATAAGTTGCAAGCCTCATGCATAGTATACCAATAGTGCTCGCACCTTGTCCTAATTAGGTTGATTTAACATGGATTATCATTGCATAACATATGTTTCAACCAAGTGTCACAAAGGGGTACATCTATGCCGCCTGTACAAAGGTCTAAGGAGAAAGCTCGCATTGGATTTCTCGCTTTTGATTATTCTCAACTTAGACATCCATACCGGGACAACATAGACAACAGATAATGGACTCCTCTTTAATGCATAAGCATTCAACAACAGATAAAATTCTCATAAGAGATTGAGGATTAATTGTTCAAACTAAAACTTCCACCATGGATCATGGCTTTAGTTAGCGGCCCAATGTTCTTCTCTAACAATATGCATACTCAAACCATTTGATCATGAAAATCGTCCTTACTTCAGATAAGACGAACATGCATAGCAACTCACATGATATTCAACAAAGGTTTTATAGTTGATGGCGTCCCCAGAAACATGGTTACCGCTCAACAAGCAACTTATTAAGAAATAAGATATATAAGTACATATTCTTCACCACAATAGTTTTTAAGGCTATTTTCCCATGATCTATATATTGCAAAGACAAATTAAGGATAAAATTTTAAAGGTAGCACTCAAGTAATTTTACTTTGGAATGACAGAGAAATACCATGTAGTAGGTAGGTATGGTGGACACAAATGCCATAGTTTTTGGCTCAAGGATTTGGATGCACGAGAAGTAATCCCTCTAAATACAAGGCTTAGGCTAGCAAGGTTGTTTGAAGCAAACTCAAGTATAAAACGGTGCAGCAAAACTCACATATGAACATATTGTAAGCATTATAAGACTTTACATCGTCTTCCTTGTTGTTCAAACACCTTAACCAGAAAATATCTAGACTCTAGAGAAACTAATCATGCAGACCAAATTTTAACAAGCTCTAATGTAGTTCTTCATTAATAGGTGCAAAGTACATGATGCAAGAGCTTAAACATGATCTATATGAGCACAACAATTGCCAAGTATCAAATTATTCAAGACGTTATACCAATTATCACATGCAACATTTTCTGTTTCCAACCATATAACAATGAACGAAGTAGTTCAACCTTCGCAATGAACATTAAGAATAAAGATAAGAACATATGTGTTCATACGAAACAGCGGAGCGTGTCTCTCTCCCAAACAAAGAATGCTAGGATCCGATTTTATTCAAACAAAAACAAAAATAAAAACAAACAGACGCTCCAAGTAAAGCACATAAGATGTGACGGAATAAAAATATAGTTTCACTAGAGGTGACCCGATAAGTTGTCGATGAAGAAGGGATGCCTTGGGCATCCCCAAGCTTAGATGCTTGAGTCTTCTTAAAATATGCAGGGATGAACCACGGGGGCATCCCCAAGCTTAGACTTTTCACTCTTCTTGATCATATTGTATCATCATCCTCTCTTGACCCTTGAAAACTTCCTCCACACCAAACTCAAAACAAACTCATTAGAGGGTTAGTGCATAATTGAAAATTCATATATTCAAAGGTGACATAATCATTTTTAACACTTCTGAACATTGCACAAAGCTACTGAAAGTTAATGGAGCAAAGAAATCCATCAAACATAGCAAAACAGGCAATACGAAATAAAAGGCAGAATCTGTCAAAACAGAACAGTCCGTAAAGACGAATTTTTCAAGGGCACTTAACTTGCTCAGATGAAAATGCTCAAATTGAATGAAAGTTGCGTACATATCTGAGGATCACGCACGTAAATTGGCAGATTTTTCTGAGTTACCTACAGAGAACCATGCCCAAATTCGTGACAGCAAGAAATCTGTTTCTGCGCAGTAATCCAAATCTAGTATTGACTTTACTATCAAAGACTTTACTTGGCACAACAATGCAATAAAATAAAGATAAGAAGAGGTTGCTACAGTAGTAACAACTTCCAAGACTCAAATATAAAACAAAAGTGCAGAAGTAAAATAATGGGTTGTCTCCCATAAGCGCTTTTCTTTAACGCCTTTCAGCCTAGGCGCGTAAAGTGTGAATCAAGTATTCTCAAGAGACGAAGCATCAACATCATAATTTGTTCTAATAATAGAATCATAAGGTAACTTCATTCTCTTTCTAGGGAAGTGTTCCATACCTTTCTTAAGAGGAAATTGATATTTAATATTACCTTCCTTCATATCAATGGTAGCGCCAACAGTTCGAAGAAAAGGTCTTCCCAATATAATGGGACAAGATGCATTGCATTCAATATCCAAGACAACAAAATCAACGAGGACAAGGTTATTGTTAACCATAATACGAACATTATCAATCCTCCCCAAAGGTTTCTTTATAGCATTATCAGCAAGATTATCATCCAAATAACGATTTTTCAATGGTGGCAAGTCAAGCATATCATAGATTTTCTTAGGCATAACAGAAATACTTGCACCAAGATCACATAAAGCATTACAATCAAAATCATTGACCCTCATCTTAATGATGGGCTCCCAACCATCTTCTAACTTCCTAGGAATAGAAGTTTCAAGTTTTAGTTTCTCTTCTCTAGCTTTTATGAGAGCATTTGTAATATGTTTTGTAAAGGCCAAATTTATAACACTAGCATTGGGACTTTTAGCAAGTTTTTGTAAGAACTTTATAACTTCAGAGATGTGACAATCATGAAAATCTAAACCATTATGATCTACAGCAATGGGATCATTGTCCCCAATATTTTGAAAAATTTCAGCAGTTTTATCACAAACAAGCTTCAAGTAGCTTTAGCAGCTTCAGTGCAATTTTGCACGTTTTGCTCTAGGAGTAGAAACATTGCCAACACCAATTATTTTACCATTGATAGTAGGAGGTGTAGCAACATGTGAAGCATTATCATTACTAGTGATGGTAATAGTCCAAACTTTAGCTACATTATTTTCTTTAGCTAGTTTTTCGTTTTCTTCTCTATCCCACCTAGCATGCAATTGAGCCATCAATCTAATATTTTCATTAATTCTAACTTGGATGGCGTTTGTTGTAGTAACAATTTTATTATCATTATCCTTATTAGGCATAACTTTCAATTTTAAAAGATCAACATCAGAGGCAAGTCTATCAACCTTAGAAGCAAGAATATCGATTTTATCAAGATTTTCCTCAACAGATTTGTTAAAAGCAATTTGTGTACTAATAAATTCTTTAAGCATGGCTTCAAGACCAGGGGGTACACTCCTATTATTGTTGTAAGAATTCCCATAAGAATTACCATAACCATTACTATTAGCGAAGGATATGGCCTATAGTTGTTACCAGAATTATTCCTATAAGCATTGTTGTTGAAATTATTACTTTTAATGAAGTTGACATCAACATGTTCTTCTTGGGCAACCAATGAAGCTAAAATAATATTATTAGGATCAACATTAGATCTACCATTCACAAGCATAGACATAATAGCATCAATCTTATCACTCAAGGAGGAGGTTTCTTCAACAGAATTTACCTTCTTACCTTGTGGAGCCCTTTCAGTGTGCCATTCAAAGTAATTTATCATCATATTATCAAGAAGCTTTGTTGCCGCCCCCAAAGTAATGGACATAAAGGTACCTCCAAAGAACTGAATCCAATAGGTTCCGCGAAGAAAAATTCAGTCCTGCATAAAAGGTTTGGATGATCATCCAAGTAGTTAGTCCATGGGTAGGGCAATTCTTCACCAAAGATTTCATTATCTCCCATGCTTGAGCAACATGTTCATTATCAAATTGCTTAAAACTCATTATGCTACTTCTCAAAGATATAATTTTAGCGGGAGGATAATATCTACCAATAAAAGCATCCTTACATTTAGTCCATGAATCAATACTATTTCTAGGCAGAGATAGCAACCAATTGATACGTCTCCGACGTATCGATAATTTCTTATGTTCTATGCCATATTATTGATGATACCTACATGTTTTATGCACACTTTATGTCATATTCGTGCATTTTCTGGAACTAACCTATTAACAAGATGCCGAAGTGCCAGCTCTCGTTTTCTGCTGTTTTTGGTTTCGTAAATCCTAGTAACGAAATATTCTCGGAATTGGACGAAACAAAGACCCAGTGGGCCTATTTTTCCACGGAGCTTCCAGAAGACCGAAGAACACACGAAGTGGGGCCACGAGGGGCCGCCACCATAGGGCGGCGCGGCCCAGGTCTTGGCCGCGCCGACCTGTGGTGTGGGGCCCTCGTCTGGCCCCCCACGTCGCCCTTCCGCCTACTTAAAGCCTCCGTCGCGAAACCCCTGATGCGAAAAACCACGATACGGAAAACCTTACTGAGACGCCGCCGCCGATCCCATCTCGGGGGATTCTGGAGATCTCCTCCGGCACCTCGCCGGAGAGGGGATTCATCTCCCGGAGGACTCTACACCGCCATGGTCGCCTCCGGAGTGATGAGTGAGTAGTTCACCCCCGGACTATGGGTCCATAGCAGTAGCTAGATGGTTGTCTTCTCCTCATTGTGCTTCATTGTTGGATCTTGTGAGCTGCCTAACATGATCAAGATCATCTATCCGTAATTCTATATGTTGTGTTTGTCGGGATCCGATGGATAGAGAATACCATGTCATGTTAATTATCAAGTTATTACATATGTGTTGTTTATGATCTTGCATGCTCTCCGTTACTAGTAGAGGCTCGGCCAAGTTTTTACTTTTAACTCCAAGAGGGAGTACTTATGCTCGATAGTGGGTTCATGCCTCGCATTGACACCTGGGACAAGTGACGTAAAGTTCTAAGGTTGTGTTGTGTCGTTGCCACTAGGGATAAAACATTGGCGCTATGTCCGAGGATGTAGTTGTTGATTACATTACGCACCATACTTAATGCAATTGTCTCGTTGCTTTGCAACTTAATACCGGAGGGGGTTCGGATGATAACCTCGAAGGTGGACTTTTTAGGCATAGATGCGCTTGGATGGCGGTCTATGTACTTTGTCGTAATGCCCAATTAAATCTCACTATACTTATCATGTCATGTATGTGCATTGTTATGCCCTCTCTATTTGTCAATTGCCCGACTATAATTTGTTCACCCAACATGCTTTTATCTTATGGGAGAGACACCTCTAGTGAACTCGTGGACCCCGGTCCATTCTTTAATACCGAAATACAAATCTGCCGCAATACTTGTTTTTACCGTTTTCTCTCGCAAACAATCATCTTCCACACAATACGGTTAATCCTTTGTTACAGCAAGCCGGTGAGATTGACAACCTCACTGTTTCGTTGGGGCAAAGTACTTTGGTTGTGTTGTGCAGGTTCCACGTTGGCGCCGGAATCTCCGGTGTTGCGCCGCACTACATCCCGCCGCCATCAACCTTCAACGTGCTTCTTGACTCCTACCGGTTCGATTAAACCTTGGTTTCTTATCGAGAGAAACTTGCCGCTGTGCGCATCACACCTTCCTCTTGGGGTTCCCAACGGACGTGTCAACTACACGCATCAAGCAAATTTCCGGCGCCGTTGCCGGGGAGATCAAGACACGCCGCAAGGGGAGTCTCCACTTCTCAATCTCTTTACTTTGTTTTTGTCTTGCTTTATTTTATTTACTACTTTGTTTGCTGCATTATATCAAAACACAAAAAAAATTAGTTGCTAGCTTTACTTTATTTACTGTCTTGTTTGCTATATCAAAAACACAAAAAAATTAGTTTACTTGCATTTACTTTACGTGATTCATCATGTTTCCCTTTAATTTTACCACAAAAAACATACCGGTAGGACGTGGGTCTATAGTTGGGAGAAATAATATAGAAGAATTTTTCAATCATGTTAGTACTATTGAAAATTTTGAAGATAGACACTTGGTAGACCTTGCGCCTACTTATGAAATTGTCTGCTGCGCATTTAGTTCGCCTCGTTGGAAACTAAATTTGTTAATCTTAATCCTATAATCCAACACATGTTTTTCACACTTGGCGATATGGAAGAAGGGGAAAAGAAAGATTTTGTATTAGAAACCCTTCTTAGAGAATTTGGTGGTCTAGCAAGAGAAGCTAGAAAGGTGTTTGCTAAATTTAATATGCTTGGTTCTCCTACTAATTTTGTTAGTCTCCTCGAAAAGATGGATATGGATAGAATAAGATACACTAATAATATTGATGATGGAGGGGAGATCAAAGCACCAATACCATGTAAGCTCCTAGCTATGAATGATGCACTAGAAAATAATTATGCTTGGCTTGTTCCTGAAAATTTGTTTGATGAGAGTAGCACGCCTAAGACTAATGAAAAGGGAGATGCTAAAACTTATGTATCTAATATATATGCCTGGTTGAGAAGAGCCCACACCCCGCTGTAGAAGTACCACCCTTTGATAATACTTGAGTTACACTTTCTGCGCCTAGCTGAAAGGCGTTAAAGAAAAGCGCTTATGGGAGACAACCCATGTTTTTACTACAGTATTTTTGTTTTATATTTATGTCTTGGAAGTTGTTTACTGCTGTAGCAACCTCTCCTTATCTTAGTTTTGATGTTTTGTTGTGCCAAGTAAAGTCTTTGATAGAAAAGTAAGTACTAGATTTGGATTATCGCGCAGCTTCCGCATTTCTTTGCTGTCACGAATCTGGGTCTATCTCCCGTAGGTAGCTCAGAAAATTACGCCAATTTACGAGCATGATCCTCAGATATGTACGCAACTTTCATTCAATTTGAGCATTTTCGTTTGAGCAAGTCTGGTGGCCTAATAAAATCCATCTTTACGGACTCGTTCTGTTTTGACAGATTCTGTCTTTTATTTCGCATTGCCTCTTTTGCTATGTTGGATGAATTTCTTTGATCCATTAATGTCCAAGTAGCTTTATGCAATGTCCAGAAGTGTTAAGAATGATTGTGTCACCTCTCGAACATGTGAATTTTTATTATGCACTAACCCTCTAATGAGTTGTTTCGAGTTTGGTGTGGAGGAAGTTTTCAAGGATCAAGAGAGGAGTATGATGCAATATGATCAAGGAGAGTGAAAGCTCTAAGCTTGGGGATGCCCCGTGGTTCACCCTCGCATATTCTAAGAAGACTCAAGCGTCTAAGCTTGGGGATGCCCAAGGCATCCCCTTCTTCATCGACAACATTATCGAGTTCCTCCCCTGAAACTACATTTTTATTCGGCCACATCTTATGTACTTTGCTTGGAGCGTCGGTTTGTTTTTGTTTTTGTTTTGTTTGAATAAAATGGATCCTTGCATTCACTTTATGGGAGAGAGACACGCTCCGCTGTAGCATATGGACAAATATGTCCTTAGGTTCTACTCATAGTATTCATGGCGAAGTTTCTTCTTCGTTAAATTGTTATATGGTTGGAATTGGAAAATGATACATGTAGTAAATTGCTATAATGTCTTGGATAATTTGATACTTGGCAATTGTTGTGCTCATGTTTAAGCTCTTGCATCATATACTTTGCACCCATTAATGAAGAAACACTTAGAGCTTGTTAATTTGGTTTGCATATTTGGTTTCTCTAGAGTCTAGATAACATCTAGTATTGAGTTTTGAACAACAAGGAAGACGGTATGGAGTCTTATAATGTTTACCATATGTCTTTTATGTGAGTTTTGCTGTACCGTTCATCCTTGTGTTTGTTTCAAATAGCCTTGCTAGCCTAAACCTTGTATCGAGAGGGAATACTTCTCATGCATCCCAAATACTTGAGCCAACCACTATGCCATTTGTGTCCACCATATCTACCTACTACATGGTATTTATCCGCCATTCCAAAGTAAATTGCTTGAGTGCTACCTTTAAAATTCCATCATTCACCTTTGCAATATATAGCTCATGGGACAAATAGCTTAAAAACTATTGTAGTATTGAATATGTACTTATGCACTTTATCTCTTATTAAGTTGCTTGTTGAGCGATAACCATGTTTCGGGGACGCCATCAACTATTCTTTGTTGGATATCATGTGAGTTGCTATGCATGTCCGTCTTGTCTGAAGTAAGAGAGATCTACCACCTTTATGGTTGGAGCATGCATATTGTTAGAGAAGAACTTTGGGCCGCTAACTAAAGCCATGATTCATGGTGGAAGTTTCAGTTTTGGACACACATATCCTCAATCTCATATGAGAATAATAATTGTTGCCACATGCTTATGCATTAAAGAGGAGTCCATTATCTCGTTGTCCATGTTGTCCCGGTATGGATGTCTAAGTTGAGAATAATCAAAAGCGAGAAATCCAAAATGCGAGCTTTCTCCTTAGACCTTTGTACAAAGCGGCATGGAGGTACCCCATTGTGACACTTGGTCAAAACATGTGCATTGCAAAGATCCGGTAGTCCAAGTTAATTAGGACAAGGTGCGGGCACTATTAGTATACTATGCATGAGACTTGCAACTTGTAAGATATAACTTTCATAACTCATATGCTTTATTACTACCGTTGACAAAATTGTTTCATGTTTTCAAAATAAAAGCTCTAGCACAAATATAGCAATCGATGCTTTCCTCTTTGAAGGACCATTCTCTTTACTTTTATGTTGAGTCAGTTCACCTATCTCTCTCCACCTCAAGAAGCAAACACTTGTGTGAATCGTGCATTGATTCTTACATACTTGCATATTGTACTTGTTATATTACTCTATGTTGACAATTATCCATGAGATATACATGTTACAAGTTGAAAGCAACCGCTGAAACTTAATCTTCCTTTGTGTTGCTTCAATACCTTTACTTTGATTTATTGCTTTATGAGTTAACTCTTATGCAAGACTTATTGATGCTTGTCTTGAAGTACTATTCATGAAAAGTCTTTGCTATATGATTCACTTGTTTACTCATGTCATTACCATTGTTTTGATCGCTGCATCCACTACATATGTTTACAAATAGTATGATCAAGGTTATGATGGCATATCACTTCGTAAATTATCTTTGTTATCGTTTTACCCGCTCGGGACGAGCGTAACTAAGCTTGGGGATGCCGATACGTCTCCGACGTATCGATAATTTCTTATGTTCTATGCCATATTATTGATGATACCTACATGTTTTATGCACACTTTATGTCATATTCGTGCATTTTCCGGAACTAACCTATTAACAAGATGCCGAAGTGCCAGCTCTCGTTTTCTGCTGTTTTTGGTTTCAGAAATCCTAGTAACGAAATATTCTCGGAATTGGACGAAACAAAGACCCAGGGGCCTATTTTTCCACGGAGCTTCCAGAAGACCGAAGAACACACGAAGTGGGGCCACGAGGGGCCGCCACCATAGGGCGGCGCGGCCCAGGTCTTGGCCGCGCCGACCTGTGGTGTGGGGCCCTCGTCTGGCCCCCCACGTCGCCCTTCCGCCTACTTAAAGCCTCCGTCGCGAACCCCCTGATGCGAAAAACCACGATACGGAAAACCTTACCGAGACGCCGCCGCCGATCCCATCTCGGGGGATTCTGGAGATCTCCTCCGGCACCCCGCCGGAGAGGGGATTCATCTCCCGGAGGACTCTACACCGCCATGGTCGCCTCCGGAGTGATGAGTGAGTAGTTCACCCCTGGACTATGGGTCCATAGCAGTAGCTAGATGGTTGTCTTCTCCTCATTGTGCTTCATTGTTGGATCTTGTGAGCTGCCTAACATGATCAAGATCATCTATCTGTAATTCTATATGTTGTGTTTGTCGGGATCCGATGGATAGAGAATACCATGTCATGTTAATTATCAAGTTATTACATATGTGTTGTTTATGATCTTGCATGCTCTCCATTACTAGTAGAGGCTCGGCCAAGTTTTTACTTTTAACTCCAAGAGGGAGTACTTATGCTCGATAGTGGGTTCATGCCCGCATTGACACTCGGGACAAGTGACGTAAAGTTCTAAGGTTGTGTTGTGTCTGTTGCCACTAGGGATAAAACATTGGCGCTATGTCCGAGGATGTAGTTGTTGATTACATTACGCACCATACTTAATGCAATTGTCTCGTTGCTTTGCAACTTAATACCGGAGGGGGTTCGGATGATAACCTCGAAGGTGGACTTTTTAGGCATAGATGCAGCTTGGATGGCGGTCTATGTACTTTGTCGTAATGCCCAATTAAATCTCACTATACTTATCATGTCATGTATGTGCATTGTTATGCCCTCTCTATTTGTCAATTGCCCGACCGTAATTTGTTCACCCAACATGCTTTTATCTTATGGGAGAGACACCTCTAGTGAACCGTGGACCCCGGTCCATTCTTTAATACCGAAATACAAATCTACCGCAATACTTGTTTTACTGTTTTCTCTGCAAATAATCATCTTCCACACAATACGGTTAATCCTTTGTTACAGCAAGCCGGTGAGATTGACAACCTCACTGTTTCGTTGGGGCAAAGTACTTTGGTTGTGTTGTGCAGGTTCCACGTTGGCGCCGGAATCTCTGGTGTTGCGCCGCACTACATCCCGCCGCCATCAACCTTCAACGTGCTTCTTGACTCCTACTGGTTCGATTAAACCTTGGTTTCTTACTGAGGGAAACTTGCCGATGTGCGCATCACACCTTCCTCTTGGGGTTCCCAACGGACGTGTCAACTACACGCATCACCAATCTTTAACTCTTCCTCTTAAGGAGAAAGGAAACAATTTTAATTTTATAATGTCACCATCTACATCCTTATACTTTTGCATTTCACAAAGTTCAACAAAATTATTAAGATGGGCAGCAGCATCATCAGAACTAACACCAGAAAATTGCTCTCTCATAACAAGATTTAGTAAAGCAGGTTTAATTTCAAAAAATTCTGCTGTAGTAGCAGGTGGAGCAATAGGTGTGCATAAGAAATCACACAACTTAGTATTCTCAACAGTACCCATTTTAGAAGTAGTAAATAAAGCAAACTAAATAAAGTAAATGCAAGTAACTAATTTTTTGTGTGTTTTTAATATAGAGAACAAGACAGTAAATAAAGTCAAACTAGAAACTATTTTTTTTGTCTTTTTGATATAAGAGCAAACAAAGCAGTAAATAAAGTAAAGTAAAGCAAGACAAAAACAAAGTAAAGAGATTGGATGTGGGAGACTCCCCTTGCAGCGTGTCTTGATCTCCCCGGCAACGGCGCCGTAAATTTAGCTTGATACGCGTAAAGCACACGCCCGTTGGGAACCCTAAGTGGAAGGTGTGATGCGTACAGCAGCAAGTTTCCTCGCAAGAAACCAAGGTTTATCGAACCAGTAGGGAGTCAAGGATCACGTGAAGGTCGTTGGTGACGGAGTGTAGTGCGGCGCAACACCAGTGGATTCCGGCGCCAACGTGGAACCCGCACAACACAATCAAAGTACTTTGCCCCAACGTAACAGTGAGGTTGTCAATCTCACCGGCTTGCTGTAAACAAAGGATTAAATGTATAGTGTGGAAGATGATGTTTGTTTGCGAAAAACAGTAAAGAACAATTGCCGTAGATTGTATTTCAGATGTAAAGAATGGACAGGGGTCCACAGTTCACTAGTGGTGTCTCTCCCATAAGATAAATAGCATGTTGGGTGAACGAATTACAGTTGGGCAATTGACAAATAAAGAAGGCATAACAATGCACATACATATATCAGGATAAGTACTATGAGATTTAATCAGGGCATTACGACAAAGTACATAGACCGCTATCCAGCATGCATCTATGTCTAAAAAGTCCACCTTCAGGTTATCATAAAAACCCCTTCCAGTATTAAGTTGCAAACAACAGACAATTGCATTAAGTATGGTGCGTAATGTAATCAACACAAATATCCTTAGACAAAGCATTGATGTTTTATCCCTAGTGGCAACAAGACATCCACAACCTTAGAACTTTCCGTCACCGTCCTGCATTCAATGGAGGCATGAACCCACTATCGAGCATAAACACTCCCGCTTGGAGTCACAAGTATCAACTTGGCCGCAGCCTCTACTAGCAACGGAGAGCATGCAAGAACATAAACAACATATATGATAGATTGATAATCAACTTGACATAGTATTCAATATTCATCAGATCCCAACAAACACAACATGTAGCATTACTAATAGATGATCTTGATCATGATAGGCAGCTCACAAGATCTAACATGATAGCACAATGAGGTGAAGACAACCATCTAGCTACCGCTATGGACCCATAGTCCAGGGGTGAACTACTCACACATCGATCCGGAGGCGATCATGGTGATGAAGAGACCTCCGGGAGATGATTCCCCTCTCCGGCAGGGTGCCGGAGGCGATCTCCTGAATCCCCCGAGATGGGATTGGCGGCGGCGGCGTCTCTGGAAGGCTTTCCGTATCGTAGCTCTCGGTATTGGGGGTTTCGCGACGAAGGCTTTAAGTAGGCGGAAGGGTAGGTTTATGGGCGGCACGAGGGCCCCACACACCAGGGCGGCGCGGGCCCAGTCCTGGCCGCGCGGCCCTGGCGTGGCGGCGCCTCGTCGCCCCAGTTCGTTTCCCTTTTGGTCTTCTGGAAGCTTCGTGGAAAAATAAGACCCTGGGCGTTGATTTCGTCCAATTCCGAGAATATTTCCTTTGTAGGATTTCTGAAACCAAAAATAGCGAAAACAAAGAATCGGCTCTTCGGCATCTCGTCAATAGGTTAGTGCCGGAAAATGCATAATAATGACATATAATGTGTATAAAACATGTGAGTGTCATCATAAAAGTAGCATGGAACATAAGAAATTATAGATACGTTTGAGACGTATCACGTGCCCTGGTGGAGGCGTTCCTGCCCGCGTCGCCCTAGCCTTGGCGCAGTTCTCAGTCGTGCCTGCCACGGCGCATCTCCGGCCGCTCCTCGCGTTGGTGCCCCTGCGCGTCGGCCCTGCCGACGGGTCTGCGGGGCGGCTTCGGCCTTCGCTGCTCTCCGCAGCACGCCGTCCGTCCTGCTTCTCGCCCCATCCGGCCATGGCGCGGCTTTGGTCTAGCTTGTGGTGGACCCAGTTAGCCTGGCGTGGCGTTGCTCGGCTTCCTGGTGGCTGCCTTGTGCATCGCTTCATGCCCTGCTGGTTGGCCCGATGGCGGAGAGGATGCCGGACGAAAGTTCGGCACTATGCCTGGCCGGTGCCGATGGCGGCGGCACCTTTTGGTGTCGTTCCCCTTCTTGTAGGCATCATCGTGTGCGGAATCTCCTGCCGTTGTGTGTGTCGTGTGGTCTCCGGGTGAAAACCCAAGGTCCTTCGGAGCGGGTGACAGCATCAGCTATGCCGCTACCTTCTTGAAGGCGCCGCCTGTGGAGGCATCGACATTGTGGCGTATTAGTGTGTGTGTTAGTTTTGTTCCACTTTTCAGGTTTTCGACTCGGTTTCCCTTATAAACTGGGTCGCTTTGTGCGGTTTTTGGCCCGATTTCCCTTATTAACTGAGCCAATCCTTTTCTATTAATATATCGAGTAGCTCACCTGCCGAATTCTAAAAAAACACTTCATTGTTGGTTGCAACACCAAATTATGCTCAACCGACAACAAGTATTGTAGGATCGATGCTCTTAGCACAAGTACTAGCTGATCTCGCAATGTTTTTCGATAAAGGGAATATATTAATATCAAGAGATACCAATTACACCCAGCCTCTGCAACAATGCACCACCCTAATGGCACTACGGATGCACACAGCCAAAAAAAGGAAAAGAAAACTAAGAAACAAAATCCCGCTACAGTATCTCGGGCCTAACAACAGCAATACATCCACCACCATGACAACACCTGAATTACAGACTCTTTAAAAAATGACGCCTCCAAGAAGGGAACAATGCTCAAACACCGTCGTCGCCCGATCAAAGATCTTGGGTTTTCACCCTGAAGATAGTCTCCGCTCTCAAAACAATGTCTCCACCAAGATCATTGCCAGGTACAACCAGTTAAGACCAGACCTTGGATTTTCACCCTGAAAGGTAAGACTCTGCACTTCACCTGTGCTGATCTCGCAATGTATGTAGGATAAGTCTTATGTGCTCGATGCAGAGACAAGCATCAACACATAGAGATACCAATATGTTTCACGTGGAAAACCACTCACTTATAGTAAAGGCCACGGGACATAGACGTATACACTAGTACAGTACATGTCTTCACACAGGGCTAAAATGGTCCATCAAGAAAGAAAAACCTTTACCATCGCTATACAATGGTAGCGATGTGTCTCTACAGTGCACACGATTTATAAATTGTGTGCAATAGAATACTAACATTTTACAAACAATTATTGTCCACCAACCGTCTGTGAATATGAGGGCCTTCGCAAACAATTTTTCTTCGTTCATCATCTACATTTGGTATAATCCTAAACATCTTTCGTTTTTGGTAGCATGTGCTCATCTCATTCCGCACACAACCTTTTATTTTTATTTGTATGTTAATTAAAACATTGAAAATGTTTTCTTATCTGAACCGACTAGTTGTACCTGCACAATAGTGATACTAGCACATGTAATGCAAATAAAGTACCAAATTTTAGTTATATTCGAGTGCACATCTGATACATCATATGTATGCATAAATTTGCGAGATAGCTTCATTAGATATCTCTACAAACGAGAAAGATGCATGAAATAAGAGAATCTGTAGCTTTTTTCTCGTTACGTCCATGTCTCCCTGACGACGACGTACCTTTCAAGGATAAAATGGAGAGACTTCTCCATTTATTCTTTGTCATCATCGTTGGCCACATGTTACAGCGGGAACCTCCGGTCGTGATACTGCTTCTCCCAAAACGGTAGATGCCACTTGGTGTAGGGGGCACTTGCACTTCTGCAAGTACTGCTCAAAGGATGTAATATATTGAAAACAATGTTTGTCAATATGATAATTTTCTACAAAGATAGAAATGATTATCATATATGCCAATTGAAATAACTAGTCACCGTGCATGCAACTGTGGATGGCATGGTACAAAGCAGAAGAAAAGCTATGAGCCTGGTGAGCCTTCTTATTTTCTTAGAGCCAAGGTGTTTCACATGTGGCTGCACATAATTATCATCATGAATGTGAAACAATCTTTCATATATTTTTCTATATATAATCTGCACTCAAATACTTAGTGAACATATCAGGTGAACACCGAGGTGAAATACAATAAGGTAGCGATGACACAACATCACATACATTCACTTGCCTTGTTCTTATGCAGTGTTACCAAAATAAGATCCTTATTATACAAGTAAATAATGTAAAGAAATTATTTTAGATGGTAATACACAATCGATCTAGTGCATATGTAGATCTAACACAACCATAGATGTCTAGTTAATAAATCAGCCATAGATATGAAAGAATTTAAAAAATACCACATTCAGGATAGTGCATAGATAGACCTAAAGTACAAGACCACCTTAATATCAAACTAATTAACAAATTAACCATGTATTTTAAGGAATTCAAAAATACCGCATTGGGATAGTGCATAGATAGATCTAAAGTACAAGACCACCCGAATAGCAAACTAGTCAACAAATCAACTGTGGATTTGAAGGATTTAAAAAAAATAAAGGATTTATCAATCTTTGGGAGGGATTAGTAACGTCGTCAGTGAAACTGACACTTTCCATCGTGCAAGCTCGGTCGGGACGCCAAGCATCTCTACCCGCGTCGATGAAAGGAGGTGATGACGCATTGGCAACGGGTCGCCGACGTAGATGAATATCGCACAGGAGATGTAACACCTCACCGCCATTTTCTCTAACCATTTGGGTCGTTTGGTATGCGCGTAAGAACACTAGGGGGTGGCGGCTGTTTTGGGGAGTGTTTTGATATGGAGATGCTTGGTCACCTTTTAAAAGGTGGGGTTCACGAAATGGGTCCTAGCGGGCCACTGGACAAAGCATATGGCGCGTGAAAGGGAAATTGTATGTGATGTTTCCAAACAGCTGGTGCATCACATAAAACGTGTGTTCCATTGTAATACACGATTCAGTTCTTAGTAATAGTGTGCAATGTGATACCCTATGTATATATCTATATTCACACAAATATAATCAATCACCATAATTTGACAAACTAAGTGCCCAGTTAGCATGAACTAGAAAACCCAAATTAACTGTTAGTTATGATTGCCAACAACTGGCAAATATTAGCACACGGTATTTGTAATTATTTCAAAACACCCCAGTTCACAAATTAAGTTCAACACTTATGACCAGTATGATGGGTTCGTATCATAGAAAATAAAATTATTCCTACGGTTGCACCCACAAACTCACCAAGATCATATCTAATAGACACTTGTAATGGATAAACCATGGTTGAGATAAACCCACTCTTGAATACACAAAGCGTTAACGAGAACAATTCTCGTGGTTGATGTAGTCGATCACATTCCGATCTCAAGATCATGAAGAAGGCCAAACGCTACAAGAGTCAGAGCTTCCATACTTGGTCACACGTGCGGCTCGATAACGGCCTCCGATCCTTCTCTCCAGCGGGGCAGCGGAAGTAGAGGATCCACCGAAAATTCCAACAACACAACAACTTGGTGGTGGTGGTGGTGGAGAGAATATTTCTGCAGGGCTTCGCCTAAGCCATATCTTTTTCGGTGGAGCAGAAGGAAGAGGGAAGGGACAAGTGAATCAACCATTGAGAGAGGAGCTACGTACACACCACAATATATAGGACAAGGGGTAGCAGGCCTTAGTGGTGGTGTGATGCTCCCTCCTCTCCTCTATTTATGTAAGTGGTAACCCCTTTTTAAGTCAGTTAAAACTTTCTCTTAATTTGGTAGAAACTTTCACTCATAAATCCTAAGACTTTTTCTCCCAAGCTAGCAACCAGTCCTTTGCTTTCCCTCTTAATAAAAAGGAAACAAGCGTAATTTAATAATATTTGGGTCAACATCTTTAACGCGCATCATATCACATATTTCAGTGAATGTGTTAAGTGCATATCTGAGTCCTCAGCGGTTGAGCCTCCAAATTGGTTATGTTGAACCAAACTTAAAAGATTAGGCTTAATTTCATAGTTTTCCGCTGCAACAGCAGGCTGAGTTATGGGTGCACGAATAAAATCATCATTGGGGATAGCATATTCCCCAAGCTTATTTTCTGCCATAGTGATTATCTTTTTGGTATTTTCTTCTATGATTGTAAAAGAATAAGCAATTAATATTTTGGGTTTTCAAATAAAGAATAAAAGAGTAAACTAATAACAGTAAATAAAAACTAAAAACTAAAAATAAAATAACTAACAAGGTCTCTTGTAACCATACCAGAATAGCGAAATTGCTTCCCTCGCAACGGCGCGAGAAAAAGGGTTGATACCTTCAATCCGGATTACGGATTGTAGTATGATAAGCTTATTCCCAAGAAGATCTAGGTTTAATCAAACCTTGGAAATCACTGCTAAATGGTGTAAAGGAAACGTCTACAAGACTTGCTGGTGTACTTTATCTTCAGTTTACCAAACCTATCTATTTTAATTTTAAGGGGGTTGTGTTCAATGATGGAAATAGGCCAGGATTAAGGTTTCACCTGCAGCTATGCATACATATATAATTGAAGCACATATCTGTAACAAATAAAATAGAGATGAGAGATTTATGAGTAGCACATCCGTAAATACTCTTGCTCCTAAAGCCAGAGGTGACAAGAGCCTAATGGTCCAACCACTATTCTTACAACCGCAAGCAACAACCGTTATTAAGTAAATGAATACAGACCAAAAGCTTAAGATAGATGATTGTGCTATGATCCCGAATGAATTACTAAACATGTACCATTACTTTCCCCTTCCTTTCATCTAGGTTTCGCTGTAGCATGCCGTTCTCCACTCATCCCACCTCTTCCCTTGATCGATTCGAATGATATGGGTACTTGCAGATCATCAAGATGAGGCAAAGAGACAAGGATACAAGATTGCAAAACTCATATTCAATCCTTACACATAACATAATATTTGATACACATGAACGCTGCAAGGATTCATCCCAACTCGTAGCCCGTGAGGACTACTCAGACACAATATCAAGATCAAATACAAAGATAGAAATAATTGTGCAAAATACTTAGATTGAAATCACAATATTCTTACAATGGTCACTAATTCTTAAGGAGATCTCAATTAGAATGGTGATGACTATGGCTGTGAAGGAGATGGGAGATGGGATGGATGAACTATGGTGATGGGTCTCCTTTGGTGTGGTGCATGCAAATGGATCTGGTGGATGGTGGCTCTATTTGGTAGCGTCGGTCCCTTCACGAACTTTATAGGGTTTGACATCGGGAACACAGTGGCGCATGGTACGGGCGGACGGTACGGGCGGGGCTTGCCCGTACCGATGCCCGTTAAATCTCCTGGAACCGCCTTTCCGAGCGTAGTAAATTTTTCCATGCTCCTGACACGATTCCCTTTAGTAATTACAGGTTCATTTGTCATTATGACATGATTTCCTGCACAACATCTAAAAATAGAAGAGATTGCACATTTGCATTGATTAGGCATTAGTGGCAAGTCGAGAGGTAAACTTAGTCAATTTCTTGATTTAGCTAAGGGTTTAAACGTGATAAAATATGGCGTATTTCATAGCCATCATAAATCATAGGTAATTATATACACATGATTTACATCAAATTTTCATGTGGGAACTTGCAGATATATGTTGATGATTTTTTCCTTCGGAACCGTTTGTGAAAAATCACATACGGTGCAAATCTATTTTTCTTGTGCTATGTTAACGTTCGACTTTTTAGGGGTTCAACATTGTACCGCACGACACAAGGAAAGAACCTTCCGTGTGCCATGGGCGGCCTTAAAAGGCCTGATCTGCACTAGTGCTCTTCCACTATTATCATATGGGGATACAACTTGTTATTCTCTAGAGAGCACTATAGAATTTCATACATCATAATACACAGGGGTTTTAGATGCCAACAACAAGATTTGCAGTATACATTAGTTAGAGATTGTAAAAATCTTACCATCTTACCAAAAATGTTGGAACAACAACTTGAAGAAGACAAGATAGTGGATCTAGGTTTCACAACTTTGTGGACATCACCAGGTGGTTTATTTAGCTTCTTTATTTAACTTACTCTCATTTCCTTCTCTATTGGTTTTCTTTTCCTTTCTTCAATGCGGGTTATCCCGGATTTTTGTCACACTCTACCTTGTGATGTCTAGATGGGAGGCTTAACAACCCATTTCCTCATGAATTTCCAAAGTGATCGTCGGTCATAACCCTAATGAGTAGTGGGCTCTTACACCTATTTAGGCCACCTCAAAGGCATCATAAGGCAATCTCCTCACAGGCTACATGAGGAGTATGTCCAATAACATGTGCGTTATACACACACTATGAATAGATTGGAGGGGCCATGGACACGTGTTGTCTGAACACAGGCACAACCCACCTCCTCCTTGTGACCGTATTGAGGGGGATTTCAGTGAGGCACCCGAAAATTCAATCCACCAAAGATCCAACTCGGGTCAGCTGACCAACCACAAGACATATTTCTTCCTCTGTTTTTTATATTATTTATTGCATATATTCAATAATAATAATAAAATGCATGCTTACAGTAGGAGTGCAAAGACATACAAATTTTGTACACCTAGATTACAGTTTGAGGGATGCAAATACCTAAATATCTGCTAAATACAATGAAATCACGCTCAAAACAATATAAAATAACACTCCTTACGATGTTATTACATAAATAAACACCCATGTCTCATTTTCCCGTGTGTAGATTTTTCTTAAAATAGATTTGGATGGGTTGTAAAGTTCTTTTTTTTTTCCTTTCAAACACATATGAAGGGAACTTTCCTACGTTCTTCCATTACTTCTAAAATATAGGGTTAGCACAATACATGATTCATTTTCATGCCCATTGGGACCCTGCAAGCATTAATTTGCCTAACTGAAAGAAAAACAAAGAGTTTTATGTGAATGAAAACAAATCTCTTGAATGTAGTGCAAAGTAATTGCTAGGAAAAAAAATCTTACATATTTACTACAATTTTTTTAAAAAAACTTATAATTGAACACTCCAATGGATTTTAGTTCTCCAAAGTTCCTTAAGAAATTCTTTGAATCAAAGAGAACCTTGGAGAGCATACCTCCTCAATCCCTACAATTAAGAAAGGTTGAATATGCATGGTCTTCAAACCATAATTCTCGTCACTAGTTTCTATCATTATATAGTCCAACAATGTTATTTCCTATGAAAGTAATTGATTTTTTTAACATAAGCATAGGTCAAAATGTATGTATTTTCTTATTGCTCAAAGCTTATGATTGTTTTTATTGCTAATTTTCGAAAAATGAGACCATATGATGCTGTTTCTGAAGCTTAGCAACGAAACTCTAGTAAATTAAGCTGCATGAGGAATGCATGTTCATGCCAACATAAGCAAAGAAACTAGCGCCGACACCTAATCAATCATCAATGGTCACACATTAACATCTGATTGAGTAGTCCATGTCTTTTAATCCGATAAATCTGAACTCATGCATGCATGATACAGTACATTGATACATATCGATCTGCCAGAATATTGGCCTGTGAAGGAGACAAATTTTCTCCCTTCAAACTACGAGGCTACAGAGACGACATATGCTAACCTTATACCTACCAGCCTCTTGCTCTCTGCAGCTCCTCTCAAGAAGAAAATTAGTCTACTTCACAGCCTATCTTCTACACGGCATACGGCAACCTACACGATCTTATTGTGTCGTATAATTTCCTGCTCCCACGTTCTATTCGTGTGTATATACCAACCACCGCAAGTAAGCGGACTAGCTAACGATCAAGAATTTACCAACCGAGTCAACTAATGTGTCATGTTCACGCACGGGCGGCGGCGGCATGGCACTGATCGAACCGTATGATGCGCTCCCTGCGCTGCGTATGAGGCGCCGGGGCAGCGGACGCGGCGGCCGCCGCCTCGTCGGGGTCGACTGGGAAGTGCCCACCGCCGAAGGAGCGGGCGTGGTCGTTTAGCGACCGCTTGTGCTTGAAGTCGGAGCCGCAGGCGCAGAACCACCGTTTTCCGCAGTTCTTCTCGTGCGTGCGCCAGTCGCCCTTGACGGCGAAGGGCTTGGCGCAGCGGCGGCACCCGAAGGGCTTGGCGCCGTGCTTGCGCCGGTAGTGCGTCTGCAGCGTGCGGAAGTCCTTGAGCGGCCGGGCCCGCGGGTGGGCGACGTTGTTCCGGCAGCCCGGCGCGCAGCAGTAGCACGGCAGCCGCAGCAGCGACAGCGCCGCCGCTTGGGACGACTGGCCCGCCGTGCCCTTGAGCGACTCCGGGCCCTTCCGGTACTCCCTGCCGTGGCCCCACATGTGCATCTGCATGTACACACACATGGTTAGTCTATGCTGCTCTACGTACGTAGATATGCTACAGTACATGGGTATGATGCAAAAGCTCAATTAACTAGTGGGATGTGGAGTAAACAAAAGGAATATGTTCTTGGCCTCGTCACCGTGTTGGGGAGGAAATATGTATGAACTGAAATAGCCTGATATACGTGGACATTTGATTCCTTGCGGTTGCACATGGAATATTTGCTAGGCTATTCGGGAAGCATGAACATGCATGCATGAGAATCATGTGGGTCAATTTAACTTCAAAATCATTCGCCGCCTCCCCCAAGAAATGGACCGGAAGAAGCTAGCTAGGTTTTGTTAGTCAAAGACGCGTCCAAATTAAACAAGGCGAACACGCACCTGCATGTTGTTGTATCTGTTGAAGGTCTTGCTGCAGACATGGCAGACGAACTGCACCGCGCCGATGAGTATCTGCGAGGGCGTCGGGATCCAGAACCGCCGGTCACGGCAGGAGGCGCTGGCGCCATGGCTGCTCTCCTCCACTGACTCCACCAATATCTCACTGTGCTCTACTTGGACGCCTGCTTCCGGCTCGCAGCTCTCATGCCACGGCTTCTCCTCCTCTTCCTCCTCCGTCTCCTCCTCATCCTCGTCCATTTCCATGGGCGGCGCCTCTTCTTCCGAACTATAAGTTCCACTCGCCGGCAAGCCGATGTTCAGATCAACGCCGGCATCTTCCGTAATACTGCTTTCCTCTTCTTTGACAGGGTTTGGCTGCGTACCAGCTGCGTCAGGGCTACTCGTCTTCTCCCCGAGCCTGCCAAGGAGTGGCAAACACAGCATGGTACCTCGATCTTCACCGTCACCGAGTTCCTGGTGGTGATCCCTCGACGGCGTGGAGAGTGACGACGACGACATCCAGGACTCCGATGTCGGGGAAGGCGGCGACCGCGGCTTGAGCCACTCGAAGTAGCGAACGCCGAGACCCGCACCCTCCATGGCCCAAGCACTCAGCACCATAGATCAAATTTGGACCCCGTTCGGACCTGGATCTCTATGCAATCGGATCCGCGTGTCTCACTTGCAGCTAGCGCAGGCTGCTTTATATCTGGGGGTTTGGGGTGGGGGGTCGTCTATGTCAAGCCGTGCATGTCACGGCCAGAAAGAAACGGGGAAAGGTAGCAAGCTAGCTTGATAGCTTGGGGAGTAGGGAGGCAGCTGGTGAGCCGTTGATGTTGCTCTCCCTCAAGCTTTATATGCGCGTCGTGGCTCTTTGGAGCTTGGAAGGCTAGCCATGGCAGTTTGTGTGAGGATGTCAGCAGATTAAGCTGCCTGGGGGCTGCATCTGCAGGCGGGTGTGAAAAGGTCGCGCTGTATAGTCGGGGCATCTATACATATGTGACTGATGCCTAGAGGATGACAGCGAGAGGTTTTTGTGGAATGTGGTTCGTCCGTGTGGGGCAAATTGGTCTGTAATGCCAACGTAGCTAGTTACATAGCCGCCGTCTCTGGGACGGCGGGTACATACAGATTGCCGCAAAGGAGGGTGGTACTAGGTTCTCGCGATCTCGACGAATATATCCATCAGCAGTGGGGGTCAATTCGGCTGATGTAAAAACGCGTAGCAAACTGCACGTACCAATTGAGCAAATTTTCAGTCACTTTTGATATTTCAGGCTGGAAAATAATTTTAGGTCCCATAAAGTTAATTTCCCTTGCATCGTTCGTCATAGAGGTTCTGAGGGGATTGGAGTGTATTTACAGGGGCCATCCCGAGATCCCAGCAAATCCCCGTTCAATTTGGCAGGCCGGTTTTGGAAGGGGTTTAGCCCCAAATATCCCTGTGAAACACTCCAAAATGCGTGTAAATCAAAATGCTAGGCACCTCTCATGTTTGGTCGATCGCTCGGTCTCACCTCTCGATGGCTCAGTCATCTAAGAGAGGGTTTGTAGGAAATTAAAATCAAAGATGGTTTGAGGTGATTGGGTGGAGGAAGTGTTTTCACCGAAAACACGGGATAATACTCTGAAATACACCCTAATGGCTTCACTGACGAACGAGGCCTCGAAAATCTTTCAACCACTCATGGTCCTTTGGAGTCCCATCGGTTGGGCTGGCTGATTTGGGTCACTAGACACGTTTCTTACCACTATACACACTTGTTGGACTGGCTGGACCTAAATAACTAAGCCGTTTCCAAAATAAAATTAAATAAGATATGTCAATTGCGTTGGCTAGTATCCAAACATCATAAATCCTATGAAAATCATCTCGGACCGTCCGGGTAAAAACAGCTAAGGCACTCTACTTATGGTAGCTCAACTCAAATAACTTGGTCATTTTCATCAAGGATCTTGAAAGACATTACCCAAGTACATTGGCGTGTCTAAACTTCAGATAAGCCAACCCCACTGACACGGCTATAAGAGCCATATATAACAGATCGAAAGTTTTAAAAAGGGCGAAAAGTGGCTGAAAATTTGCCGAAGGCCATTTAAGCCAAAGAGCTCCAGTCACTTCCTGAAGTTGTGTGGATGATACTGATTGTGATACTTAATTAATAGTAGTACGGAGTACTCAATACAACGAATGATTGCTACAGAACGTATCTATCTATAATTCTATATACAAGAGCTACGTCCCTTTCTAGCGAGGTGCGTAGGCAGATTGTTGGATACACGCCTCTAGCTCTACGCATGCTTTACTATGATTATGCACTAATTAATTTATATGAAGCCTTATGACACAGAGATGCATGAGGATACGGCATCACATATATATATCTTCTTTTCTACATGGTGCTTTCCGTTTTCAACATACTATTAGTGTTATATTGTTTGGCTTGAGAGCACATGCTAATTGCGGACCTCGAACCATTGATTGTACTTATCCCCTGCAGCGTGTGAAAATGCTTATCGAGCAGGGTTAGGTGTTGAACATATTGGCCACAAGAATTCCTGGACTGCTTGCTAGGACTTGGATTCCTACTTCCATGTGCAATAAGCTAGATTGTTACTTAGAAGTCTATTTTTGAAAGAAAATAAATCTCTTCCATGATGGAAATATAACTATCCCGGTGTTTACACCTGAGGGTGCACACAACCAGCTACTCCTCCGGTTTAAAATAATTTTCCAAAAATAAATGTATCTCAATCCAAGGTGTCACAAAGTATCGATTCAACCAAGAATAATTATAAAGACAAAAGCGAATCAACACGCTTAACTATATAGCAAACTGTCGTCCATGTAGGGGCATGCTGATATGGAGAAACTCGGCTCATAGTAGCTGATGAGTGTCCAACCTCACTTCTGCTCGGGTGTTCCTCCCTTGGCAAAACTATGGACGCGTCAAAAAATAAGGACGGTGGAGATCGTCCCATACCCCTTTGTAAGCGAGGGTACGATCGTAAAATCGCCAAATCTGACATGTACGTACAGCTCTGTAGAGTCCCGTATGGCCCGCGTTGTCTTGCACGAGCTAATCCCGTATGTATGGCATACTCATACTATCACGTGTTGTGTGTGACACAATGTTTATTGAAAAGGTGCCACATATAAAAGGGTATAGATATTGTATCTATACAGACAGGTATAGATGGGCTTGATATGAATTTCGCGGACCCAACATAGAGAAAAAACCGAATATGACTGCTCAACTTCGGTTAGGGGAGCACTGAAGCAGGGCTCGTCCAACCTTGCCAATATACTCCCTGCAAACCGCACGAAGGAAAATACAAGCATAAAAAAAATTAAAAAATAAATCAAAAGGAGATAATATAAGCCCTAAATAAGATGTATCTCTCATGGAAGCCCACTAAGTGCGCCTTTAAAATTCAGGAATAAGAAAAACTACAGGAATGGAGTGGCGTGTCCTCTTGAATCAGTGATGGAGCTTCATTGAAGAAAACCTGTGCCATGGCCTGTCCTGCCTAATAACACTTTCCCTTCTATTAGTGATTATTCAGTAGTAAAATATAATTAGTTTCGTCTAAGCGCGTTGTTTTGTCCCCCAAAAAAATTCTTGCCCGCTCTAAGTTTTGTGTGAAGCCCCTTTACTGTCTTGAATCCTAGTGGATTACAAAACTACATGAATTTGGATGGTGTATGTGTTTCAATTATAGGAAAAACAAATGAACTCTAACATGAGGTTGGAGTGTATGATTTTGTTTCTCAAAAATAGAGTGCGAGTGAATCCTTACGAAAAAATCCTAAAAGTTCTAATCATGTGAATCGAACAACCAACATAGAAATATTTCCTAGGGACCAACTCCTTCACAAATCCTTTGAAATTCCTTTCAATCAAAGGAGGCCTACACCCATTAGTCCACATCTCTCATGGACCAATGTGTCCCTCCTCCATTGACCATGTGCGTGGACCAACAAAGACTAGCTAGAGTATCTTAATTTTTCTCTCCCCTTAGGGGTATTTTGGGATTTCTTAGTATAGAATTCTTATTTTTTACTTTTACCTCCCAAGTTAGTGGTGGCGTTCAAAGTAACAAAGCGCCACTAATAAGCAGGACTCAGATGTGGCCCCGATGTAAGAATTTTGGTGGTATTGTGGTTTGGTCGAACATGACTAATGAAATCACTACTATTAGCACTGCTTATATACACGCCACCAGTAAAGGCTCAGTAATGGCCCTGTTAAATAACACACCGCCACTAGGAAAACACTTGTGGCATTGTGATACAGTCAAAGATCACTATTATACTCTACCTCGGTCAGGCTATTCAGTCCCACATACTGGTGGCATTTCTCTCCCAGCGTAATGCCACAAGTATTGACTTAGTGGTGGTGCTCGACACATAGCAACACCGCTTATATTAACATTGGTGTAGTACACATGAGATGCGCCACTAATACCATGTCCCCTATAAGCAGGCCTGGGTCCATGGAAGTGCGGCCCATGCGACCGCATAGGGCTCGAAATGTTTGAGGTCCCAGCCAAAATTTGTAAGTTGACCTTTTATACAAGGTCCACTTCAAGAAATAATCACAAAAACAATTCAGAGCAAATGGTGTTATGGTTGGATTGTGCGAGATTGACATAATAGGGTGCAGCTTTTTTTCTTTTATCCATTTCTGTCTATGATATAAATACGTAATTATTTATTTTATTACTATTGAATAAAACTCAGACAAACTACATGTATAAATAATAGTATACTTACCTCTTGAAACATATTTTTAGTTCAGGTCTTAAGCATGTCCGAAAAATTATACTGTGTTATCTTGAGTTCTCATATTCAAATAAAACAATTAATCATTGTGATTTTAATTTATAAAAAATAAGGTAAATTTGATATGGTTGTATGGCATTTCTCTCATGGGGTTAGTTTTCACAATAGGCTTACCTATGCATATATACTTGTTGGGATAAATTTACATAATATAAGTCTATAAGCCTCTGTGGTTCTAAAATTATTTTCCTAGCTTTTAAAACACGAACAACTTAAATGCATCAAAATCATTTGGTGCTGGTTTTTTTAGTTGGACCATTTGTTCAGTCGGATTTTTAAACTATATGTTTCTCTTAAAGCAACTTTTAAAACAATCTTACCTTCAGTTTAGAATATACGGGCTCTGGGAGTAATTATTTAGTTTGAACATCCAAGACATATATACATTACACTTTTTAAACTTAGAATATAGACATTATAATATTTTGATGCTAAAAATATACCATTTAATTGTTCATGAGTTATATTTCTTTAATAAGATAGGGCCTATCTTAGAGTTTCGCACAAGACTCTAAATGTTGCCGACCCGGCTCTTCCTATAAGCATATATGTACTACAGTGTCACGGCGGAACAAAACCCTACTTTATGTTTTTGTTTGTATTATGAAATCTCCCAAGAGATCACACAAATGATAAGTCTACTTATTCCACCTTGAGGGCGCCCCTTGCTGGCTTTATCTAATCGAATTTGCTACGTCTCAGTCAACTGATATTTACTTAAGTCTAATCACCTACAAAAAGTGCTTTAGTTGTACTTTTTTGTTAAAAATGTGTTTACACTTTTATACCAAAAAAGTGCAAATGAACTGAACACTTTTCTTTAAACTACAGTTGCACTTTTCTAAAGTGGCTGAGACTTAAGAAAATTTCAGTCGACTGAGACATATGCACCCTCTTATATAATACAATCAGGCTAGAGTTATAGAAGTTCTACTAGGGCTTGGCGAAGAACTTCGGGTCTTGTATGCCAAGTGTCAGGAGCCGCATAACCGGTGGATTCCTGTTGGATCCATTTTGGGCCACTCGATTGTCTAGCTTGGGCTACTATCTTCTATCTAGCGCTTGGGTCATCCGGTGTATGAGTCGGCATGTCTTTGTGTTCACCACATTGGGCATGTTGGAACATCCGGTCGTACCAGAAAGAAACGAAAAATGAAGAACACATGAAGGTTTCTAGTAGGTTTAACGACCATTGGTACGGGCTGGTACAACCGTATTGTCCGCTCGTACCGTGGTAAAACACACACATAAACGAACGTTTGCAAAGAACAAGTAAGAAAAATTCACATAGAAATCCAGACCTGGGGCTTTAAGATGCAAAAAACATCAACGAAAGACTTTTCTTCATAAGTACGAACATAAGTGTCTTTAATAAGTTCCTCATCTGAATACATTCGAACTTCAACAACATCATTTACATCATCTGCTCTGTAATGCTTGAAGCACTCGCCATTGACAATCCATGAGCTGGAGGCAGACTGCCCTTTCAGTTTTGCAGCACCGGAAGGGTAGGCTTCCTCCACATCATATGGTCCCATTTTGATCTCAATTTTCCTGCAAAAATCTTAAGGCGAGAGTTGACTAGCAAAAAATTATCTCCTTGTTTGAACTCCTTCCTTTGAATCTTTTTATCATGTCACCTTAATCTTTTTTCTCTAGCAGCCTTAAAATCATAATTCAATTTATCGATTTCCCAAAAAGCTCTATGTTCTAGTTCTAAAGGTAAATCACAAGCTTTACCATAAAACATTTTATAAGGCGTGGTTCCCATATTATTTTTGAACGCAGTACGATATGTCTAAAGAGAATCATTAAGCCTCATGGACCAATCCTTCCTAGTGGTGTTAACAGTTTTCTGTAATGTTGTTTTTATTTCTTTTCTATTAGATAATTCAACTTGGCCACTAGTCTACGGATGATAAGGTGTCGCCACTCAGTGATTAACTCCATATTTATTAAGGATCCTTCGAAAAGTTCCTTCCATAAAGTGCGTTCCACCATCCGTGATTAACACTCTAGGAACTCCAAATTTAGGAAAAATTATATCTTTAATCATTTTAATAGAGGTTGTTGCATCTGCATGAGATGTTGTCATTGTCTCTAACCATTTATTAACATAATCAACATCAACTAAGATATGAGTATAACCAGTCGAAGGAGGGAAAGGCCCCATGAAATCCATTCCCCAAACACCGAAAGGTTCAATTATAAAATTATAGTTCATTGTCATTTCGTGCCTCTTACTTATGTTACTCATACGTTGACAAGCATCAAAATTCTTCACAAGTTCATTAGAATCATTAAATAAAGTTGGCCTGTAGAAACCTGATTGTAGAACCTTTGCAGCGGTGCGAGGTCCAGCGTGGTGCCCACCGTAAGGACCTGCATAGCAAGCCTTCAAAATAGGGAGCATCTCGCTTTCAGGTACATGCCGTCTAATCATGCCATCCACTCCATGCCTGTATAAGGTTCATCCCAAAAGTAATATCTTATATTGTGGAAGAACTTCCTTCTCCGATGTAAGCCCATGTCCTTTGGTAGAAACTTTCCTACAAGAAAATTAGCATAATCTGCAAACTAGGGATCATTAGAATTAACAACTGCAAGGCATTCCCCTGGTATTGGCTCGTTAATTGGAATTGGATCATACGCTATGCCTTCCATGCAGGATAAGTGATCAGCAATAGGGTTATCCTTACCTAGTATGTCCACTATTTCCAAATCATATTCTTGGAGTAATAATAACCACCTAATCAAATGCGTCTTTAAATCCTTCTTCACCAGGAGGTGCCGCAAAGCTTGATGATCAGTGTGTATTTTTACCTTAGCGTTAATGATATAAGATCTAAACTTATCACATGCAAATACAATTGCGGTCGTGGCATAATTCTTTTGATCATCATTAAAAAGGTGGCTAGCATACTGATACGTCCATTTTGCATCACTATTTTATATCATAATTTACTGTTATTCATTGATATATTTCATATTTGGAGATGATACTTATGTTATTTCATCTATTTTGCATGTTTCATGATTATTTGAGGATCGCGCACCGGAGCCAGGATTCTGCTCGAAAAAGCACCGTCAGAATGCAATATTTCGGAAGATCAACAGTTGACGAAAATTATATGAAAAATCCTATTTTTCCAGATGAGCCAGAAGGAGGAGCCGAGGGGACCCGAGGTGGGCCCACCTCATAGGCCGGCGCGGCCCAAGGCCTGGCCGCGCCGCCCTGTAAGGAGGGGGCCCACAGCCCCCTCTCGCCTCCTTTTTTTCGCGTACGTCTTCGTCCCGAAAACCTAAGCCCCAGAGGATAGTCGCGAAGAGTCACAGCCGCCTCTGCGGGGCGGAGAACACCAGAGAGAAAAGAGCTCTCCGGCAGGCTGAGATCTGTCGGGGAAATTCTCTCCCGGAGGGGGAAATCGACGCCATCGTCACCGTCATCGAGCTGGACATCGTCTCCATCATCATCTCCATCATCATCTCCATCATCATCATCATCATCATCATCATCACCACCATCTCCACCGCTGCACCTCGTCACCGCTGTAACAATTTGGGTTTGATCTTGATTGTTTGATAGGGAAACTCTCCCGGTGTTGATTTCTACTTGTTATTGATGCTATTGAGTGAAACTATTGAACCAAGGTTTATGTTCAGATTGTTATTCATCATCATATCACCTCTGATCATGTTCCATATTATGTCTCGTGAGTAGTTCGTTTAGTTCTTGAGGACATGGGTGAAGTCTAAATGTTAGTAGTGAATTATGTTGGCTAGTATTCAATGTTATGATATTTAAGTTGTGGTGTTATTCTTCTAGTGGTGTCATGTGAACGTCGACTACATGATACTTCACCATTTATGGGCCTAGGGGAGTGCATCTTGTATTCGTTTGCTAATTGTGGGGTTGCCGGAGTGACAGAAACCTAAGCCCCCGTTAGTATATCGATGCAGGAGGGATAGCAGGATCTCAGAGTTTAAGGTTGTGGTTAGATTTATCTTAATTACTTTCTTGTAGTTGCGGATACTTGCAAGGGGTATAATCACAAGTATGTATTAGTCCTAGGAAGGGCGGTACATTAGCATAGGTTCACCAACACAACACTTATCAAAACAATGAAGATTAATCAGCTATATGAAGCGAAAGCACTAGACTAAATTCCCGTGTGTCCTCAAGAACGTTTGGTCATTATAAGTAAACAAACCGGCTTGTCCTTTGTGCTAAAAAGGATTGGGCCACTCGCTGCAATTATTTCTCTCACACTTTATTTACTTGTACTTTATTCATCTCGCTATATCAAAACCCACCGAATACTTGTCTCGTGAGCATTTACAGATGAATCCTTCATCGAAACTGCTTGTCAACACCTTCTGCTCCTCGTTGGGATCGACATTCTACTTATCGAAGATACTACGATACACCCCCTATACTTGTGGGTTATCAAGACTATTTTCTGGCGCCGTTGCCGGGGAGTGAAGCGCTATTGGTAAGTGGAATTGGTAAGGGAAACTTTTACTGTACGTGCTGTTTTTATTTCTGCCTGCTGCTATAAATCATTATGGAGAGGTCTTCTCTTGAATTCCTCTTTGGGAAATCTACTACTACTGCAAAGGTAGTGGATGAGGCGCCAGGTGAGAAAGAGGTTCCATACAAAATACCTATGAAAATTATTGAATGTGTCGTGGATAACCGCTATGAAGGGGCTGGAGCTGTCCATCCTGGTGATCATTTACTGTTTTTACATGAATTATGCGGGTTATTCAAATGTGCAGGTATTGCTATGGATGAAATAAGGAAGAAACTATTCTCTATATCGTTGTCTGGTAAAGCAGCGCACTGGTATAAATTGCTAAAGAATAGGGATTCTCTTGATTGGGAGGACATTGTGCCTTTATTTTATTCCAAATTCTATCCTCCAAGTGAAATTCACAAAGATCGGAACCGCATATATAATTTCTGTCCTCATGATGGAGAAAGTATTGCCCAAGCTTGGGGGAGATTGAAGTCTTTAATGCTCAAATGCCCCATTCATGAGCTTCCTGGTAATATTATTATTGATAATTTCTATGCAAGACTGTCTTTTCAAGATAAGACTTTGCTGGATACTTCTTGCTCTGGATCATTTACACGCAATAAAGAAGAGTTTAAAAGGGACCTTCTTGATCGGATCCAGGAGAATACTGAAGGATGGGAAAACGACAAAGATAGAGAGTCAGGTATAAACTTTGATTATAAATGCATTGAAGTTTTTATGGATACTGATAAATTTCGTAATATTAGTGCTACTTATGGTCTTGATTCTCAAGTCGTTGTAAATCTTTATAAAGCCTTTGAATCTCACTTTGAATTGCCTAGGAAGAATTTTGATAAGTATCATGAACCATATAAAGATAAAATTGATCCATCTATAAATAAATGTGCTATAATTGAAACTGTTGATCATATTCTTCCTGAAGCTTATATTGAAAAAACTCCTTTCCTCGCTAAAATGAAGGAGTATTCTGTTATATCTAGTGCGGTTAATAAAAGTGCAAAGAAACCCGTAGAACCCGAAGAACAAATTAAGGTTGAACCCGTTGTTGCAATAGTTAAAGATCTTGTGACTCGAAAATGTAGAAGATGGTCATATTATTTTCTCGTGAAGATGCTTCTAATATTGTTTCGCATCCTAATAAGTCTAGGAAAGCCAGTGTTCCTATGCTCTCTGTTAGAATTGGTGATCATTGTTATTATGGTTTATGTGATATTGGTGCAAGTATTAGCGCCATTCCTTATGAGCTTTATACGGAGATCATGCATGAAATTGGTTCTTGTAAACTTGAAGATATTGATGTGGTTATTCGGCTAGCTAATAGAGAAACTATCTCTCCTATTGGTATTGTTCGAGATGTGGAAGTTTTATGTGGTAAGATTAAATATCCTGCTGACTTTTTGGTACTTGGTTCTGCTGCTAGTAAGTATTGTCCTATTATTTTTGGTAGACCTTTCCTAAATACTTGTGGAGCTGTTATAGATTGCAAGAAGGAAAAAATTATGACTAAATTTGCTGGTGAATCTTATGAGTTTAATTTCTCTAAATTTTCCAAAACTCCTTATAAAGCTGATTTGCCTAATAATGATTTTAGAGTTGAACAGTGTGCGTCTATTGCTCTTGCTCCTAATAATCCTTTGCGAGCAACATTTGGAGAATAGTGAGAGTGAAGTCTTTAGGGAAGAAAGAAATGAGCTTGATGAAATTTTCCTTCGTCAACCTATTCTTAAACATGACTTACCGGTTGAAGATCTAGGTACAACACCACCACCAAAGGAAGATCCTGTTTTTGATTTAAAACCATTGCCCGATAATCTTAAGTATGCTCATATTGATGATAAGAAAATATATCCTGTTATTATTAGTTCTAAGCTTTCGGATATTGAGGAAGAAAGGTTATTGGAAATATTGAAGAAACACCGAGGAGCTATTGGCTATACTCTTGATGACTTGAAGGGGATTTCTCCCTCTATTTGCCAACATGCTATCAATATGGAAGATGATGCAAAGCCTGTTGTTGAACATCAACGCCGTCTAATTCCGAAGATCAAGGATGTGGTAAGGAATGAGGTATTAAAACTTCTTGAAGCTGGTATTATATATCCTATTGCTGATAGTAGATGGGTTAGCCCTGTGCATTATGTTCCTAAGAAAGGAGGAATGACTGTTGTGCCTAATGATAATGATGAGCTTATCCCTCAAAGAGTAGTTGTAGGTTATAGAATGTGCATAGATTATCGAAAAGTTAATAAGGTAACTAAGAAAGATCATTACCCTTTACCATTTATTGATCAAATGTTAGAAAGGTTGTCTAAAAATACTCATTTTTGCTTTCTTGATGGTTATTCTGGGTTTTCACAAATTGCTCTGTTAAAACTAAAGATCAAGAGAAAACCACTTTCACTTGTCCCTATGGAACTTATGCTTATAGGCGTATGCCTTTTGGTTTATGTAATGCTCCTGCTACTTTTCAAAGATGCATGTCTGCTATTTTTCATGGCTTTTGTGAGAGTATTGTAGAGGTATTCATGGATGATTTTTATGTCTATGGGAATTCTTTTGATAATTGCTTGCGAAGCCTAGATAAAGTATTGCAGAGATGTGAAGAAACTAATTTTGTTCTTAATTGGGAGAAATGCCACTTTATGGTTAATGAAGGAATTGTATTGGGACATAAAATTTCTGAGAGAGGTATTGAAGTTGATAGAGCTAAAGTTGAAGCAAATGAGAAGATGCCCTATCCTAGGGATGTTAAAGGTATTCGTAGTGTTCTTGCTCATGCTGGGTTTTATAGGAGATTTATTAAAGACTTCTCTAAGATTTCAAAGCCTCTTACTAATCTTCTTCAAAAAGATGTACCTTTCGTTTTCGATGATGATTGTAAGGAAGCTTTTGAATCTCTAAAGAAAGCCTTAACAACTGCTCCTGTAGTTGAACCTCCTGATTGGAATTTACCTTTTGAGATTATGTGTGATGCTAGTGATTTTGTTGTAGGCGCTGTTCTTGGACAGCGAGTAGATAAGAAATTGAATGTTATTCATTATGCTAGCAAAACTCTTGATGCTGCTCAAAGAAATTATGCTACAACTGAAAAAGAATTATTAGCTATAGTCTTTGCTTGTGATAAGTTTAGATCCTATATTGTTGATTCAAAAGTTACAATTCATACTGATCATGCTGGAATTTGATACCTTATGACAAAGAAAGATGCTAAGCCAAGGCTTATTAGATGGGTACTTCTTTTGCAAGAATTTGATCTGCATATTATAGATAGGAAATGCTGTTATTCATTGACATATTTCATATTTGGAGATGATACTTATGTTATTTCATCTATTTTGCATGTTTCATGATTATTTGAGGATCGCGCACCGGAGCCAGGATTCTGCTGGAAAAAGCACCGTCAGAATGCAATATTTCGGAAGATCAACGGTTGACGGAAATTATATGAAAAATCCTATTTTCCGGATGACGAAGGGAGCCGAAAGGGGAGCCGAGGGGACCCGAGGTGGGCCCACCTCATAGGCCGGCGTGGCCCAAGGCCCGGCCGCGCCGCCCTGTGAGGAGGGGGCCCACAGCCCCTCTCGCCTCCTTTTCTTCGCGTACGTCTTCGTCCCGAAAACCTAAGCCCCAGAGGATAGTCGCGAAGATTCACAGCCGCCTCTGCGGGGCGGAGAACACCAGAGAGAAAAGAGCTCTCCGGCAGGCTGAAATCTGCCGCTGAAATTCCCTCCCGGAGGGGGAAATCGACGCCATCGTCACCGTCATCGAGCTGAACATCGTCTCCATCATCATCATCATGATCACCACCATCTCCACCACTGCACCTCGTCACCGCTGTAACAATTTGGGTTTGATCTTGATTGTTTGATAGGGGAAACTCTCCCGGTGTTGATTTCTACTTGTTATTGATGCTATTGAGTGAAACTATTGAATCAAGGTTTATGTTTAGATTGTTATTCATCATCATATCACCTCTGATCATGTTCCATATGATGTCTCGTGAGTAGTTCGTTTAGTTCTTGAGGACATGGGTGAAGTCTAAATGTTAGTAGTGAATTATGTTGGCTAGTATTCAATGTTATGATATTTAAGTTGTGGTGTTATTCTTCTAGTGGTGTCATGTGAACGTCGACTACATGATACTTCACCATTTACGGGCCTAGGGGAGTGCATCTTGTATTTGTTTGCTAATTGCGGGGTTGCCGGAGTGACAGAAACCTAAGCCCCCGTTAGTATATCGATGCAGGAGGGATAGCGGGATCTCGCAGTTTAAGGCTGTGGTTAGATTTATCTTAATTACTTTCTTGTAGTTGTGGATGCTTGCAAGGGGTATAATCACAAGTATGTATTAGTCCTAGGAAGGGCGGTACATTAGCATAGGTTCACCCACACAACACTTATCAAAACAATGAAGATTAATCAGCTATATGAAGCGAAAGCACTAGACTAAATTCCCGTGTGTCCTCAAGAACGTTTGGTCATTATAAGTAAACAAACCGGCTTGTCCTTTGTGCTAAAAAGGATTGGGCCACTCGCTGCAATTATTTCTCTCGCACTTTATTTACTTGTACTTTATTCATCTCGCTATATCAAAACCCCCGAATACTTGTCTGTGAGCATTTACAGTGAATCCTTCATCGAAACTGCTTGTCAACACCTTCTGCTCCTCGTTGGGATCGACATTCTTACTTATCGAAGATACTACGATACACCCCCTATACTTGTGGGTTATCACATACTGGATAACATTCAAGTTCTTACCATCTCGTTGCCCTAAGACGTCACCTATTGCATAATTGCTAGCATCGGACATTATTTCAAATGGTTCCTTCCAATTAGGAGGTGGTACAGTCATTTTTTATTGTATAGATGGTCATAAAACTTACAGTAAATTTTTTATATTCCTTAGTTTTTCCGTCATGTTGGTACGACCGGGTGGTACGGGCGCATATGCCTGTACCGATGGTCGTTAAACTTATAGTACCTTTTGCAATTTTCTTTTGATGTTCTAAGATAAAGAATAATAATACCGATTGCACCGGTACGGGCGGATGGTACGGGGCAAACCTACCCGTACCAAATGTCGGTGCCGAGGCAGGGCTTTCTATTTAGAGTTTTCTTTTCTCTGTTTCCCTTTTTCAATCTATTCTCTGTTCAACAATTAGGGTTATGCTGAGATTCAGTTCTTCCCACTCAAAGTTCTTGATAATTTTTAGTCCACGCCCACAAAATACATGCAGCCCTTTCACATCAAGCAAATTTGGGTGAAAAAGGAGGAAGGGTCTCAAAAACAGGTGAAGAAGGAGGGTTTTACTCCGAAATCTTACATGTACAATCTCTGTGGATCTTCTCACCAATTTCCTTCTAGGCTACCTGATGAGTTCGTTGCAGGGAAAAAAAAAATTCTACCGCAAAGACGAATAAATCCAAGATATAATCTATGGAAAAGCCAAGATCTAATCTACCAATATCGAAGCAACGAGATGTATGGGCGACTAACCCCCGAAGATTCCAAAGCCTACGAGATTAGATCTCGTTGTTGATGTAGTCGTTCATCCAGTGCTGCAATCCGGCAGCACTTCCGTACTCGGTCGTGCGTACAGTGTCGATGAAGCCCGTCCTCTCCCCGTTCCAACGGGCAGCGGAGGTGTGGTAGATCCCCTCAGAATCCCAGCAACACGACGGTGTGGTGGTGGTGGTGGAGGAGAAAAGTTGCAGGGCTTCGCCAAGCCGGTAGAACACTATGGAGGACAGAGGGGGCGGCCAGAGCTTGGTCTGATGGATAGGCTGCGCCCCCTGCCCCCTCCCCTCTTTATATAGCGGGGAGGTGATACGCGTGAAGCACACGTCCGTTGGGAACCCCAAGAGGAAGGTGTGATGCGTACAGCAGCAAGTTTTCCCTCAGTAAGAAACCAAGGTTATCGAACCAGTAGGAGTCAAGGATCACGTGAAGGTCGTTGGTGACGGAGTGTAGTGCGGCACAACACCAGGGATTCCGGCGCCAACGTGGAACCTGCACAACACTGTCAAAGTACTTTGCCCCAATGTAACAGTGAGGTTGTCAATCTCACCGGCTTGCTGTAAACAAAGGATTAAACGTATAGTGTGGATGATGATGTTTGTTTGCGAATAACAGTAAAGAACAGAGTTTGCAGTAGATTGTATTTCAGATGTAAAGAATGGACCGGGGTCCACAGTTCACTAGTGGTGTCTCTCCCATAAGATAAATAGCATGTTGGGTGAACAAATTACAGTTGGGCAATTGACAAATAAAGAAGGCATAACAATGCACATACATATATCACAATGAGTACTATGAGATTTAATCAGGGCATTACGACAAAGTACATAGACCACTATCCAGCATGCATCTATGCTTAAAAAGTCCACTTTCAGGTTATCATCCGAACCCCTTCCAGTATTAAGTTGCAAACAACAGACAATTGCATTAAGTATGGTGCGTAATGTAATCAACACAAATATCCTTAGACAAAGCATTGATGTTTTATCCCTAGTGGCAACAACACATTGATGGCGTGTAGTTGACACGTCCGTTGGGAACCCCAAGAGGAAGGTGTGATGCGCACAGTAGCAAGTTTTCCCTCAGTAAGAAAACAAGGTTATCGAACCAGTAGGAGCCAAGAAGCACGTTGAAGGTTGATGGCGGAGGAGTGTAGTGCGGCACAACACCAGGGATTCTGGCGCCAACGTGGAACCTGCACAACACAATCACAGAACTTTGCCCCAACGTAACAGCGAGGTTGTCAATCTCACCGGCTTGCTCGTAAACAAAGGATTAGATGTATAGTATGGATGATGATGTTTGTTTGCAAAGAACAAGTAAAGAACAATTGCAGCAGATTGTATTTCGGATGTAAAGAATAGGACCGGGGTCCACAGTTCACTAGCGGTGTCTCTCCCATAAGATAGCAGATGTTGGGTGAACAAATTACAGTTGGGCAATTGACAAATAAAGAAGGCATAAAAATGCACATACATATATCATGATGAGTACTATGAGATTTAATCAGGGCATTACGACAAAGTACATAGACCGCTATCCAAGCATGCATCTAAGCCTAAAAAGTCCACCTTCGAGGTTATCATCCGAACCCCTCCAGTATTAAGTTGTAAACAACAGTACAATTGCATTAAGTATGGTGCGTAATGTAATCAACACAAATATTCTTAGACAAAGCATCGATGTTTTATCCCTAGTAGCAACAAGCACATCCACAACCTTAGAACTTTCCGTCACTCGTCCCAGCATTTAATGGAGGCATGAACCCACTATCGAGCATAAATACTCCCTCTTGGAGTCACAAGTATCAACTTGGCCAGAGCCTCTACTAGCAACGGAGAGCATGCAAGAACATAAATAACATATATGATAGATTGATAATCAACTTGACATAGTATTCAATATTCATCGGATCCCAACAAACACAACATGAAGGATTACAAATAGATCATCTTGATCATGATAGGCAGCTCACAAGATCTAACATGATAGCACAATTAGGAGAAGACGACCATCTAGCTACTGCTATGGACCCATAGTCCGAGGGTGGACTACTCACACATCGATCCGGAGGCAATCATGGCGATGAAGAGACCTCCGGGAGATGATTCCCCTCTCCGGCAGGGTGCCGGAGGCGATCTCCTGAATCCCCCGAGATGGGATTGGTGGCAGCGGCGTCTCAGTAAGGTTTTCCGTATCGTGGCTCTCGGTACTGGGGGTTTCGCGACGGAGGCTTTAAGTAGGCGGAAGGGCAGGTCAAAGGGCGTCACGGGGGCCCCACACAGCAGGGCCGCGCGGGCCCTATGCTGGCCACGCCGCCCTACTGTGGCGGCGCCCCGTGGCCCCACTTCGTGACTCCTTCGGTCTTCTGGAAGCTTCGTGCAAAAATAGGACCCTGGGCGTTGATTTCGTCCAATTCCGAGAATATTTCCTTACTAGGATTTCTAAACCAAAAACAGCAGAAAACAACAACTGGCTCTTCGGCATCTCGTCAATAGGTTAGCGCCGGAAAATGCATAAATATGACATATAATGTGTATAAAACATGTGAGTATCATCATAAAAGTAGCATGGAACATAAGAAATTATAGATACGTTTGAAACGTATCAAGCATCCCCAAGCTTAGTTCCTACTCGCCCTCGAGTAGGTAAACGATAACAAAGATAATTTCTGAAGTGACATGCTATCATAATCTTGATCATACTATTGTAAAGCATATGAGATGAATGCAGCGATTCGAAGCAATGATGAAGATAATGAGTAAACTAATGAATCATATAGCAAAGACTTTTCATGAATAATAATTTCAAGACAAGCGTCAATAAGACATGCATAAGAGTTACTCATAAATCAATAAATTCAAAGTAAAGGCATTGAAACAACACAAAGGAAGATAAAGTTTCAGCGGTTGCTTTCAACTTCAACATGTATATCTCATGGATAATTGTCAACACAAAGTAATATAACAAGTGCAATAGGTAAACATGTAAGAATCAATGCACACGGTTGACACAAGTGTTTGCTTCTGGGATAGAAAGAATAGGCAAACTGACTCAACAATAAAGTAGAAGATAGGCCCTTCGCAGAGGGAAGCATTGATTACTATATTTGTGCTAGAGCTTTTCATTTTGAAAACAAGAAACAATTTTGTCAACGGTAGTAATAAAGCATATGAGTTATGTATAAGACATCTTATAAGTTGCAAGCCTCATGCATAGTATACTAATAGTGCTCGCACCTTGTCCTAATTAGCTTGGGTTAACACGGATTATCATTGCATAGCATATGTTTCAACCAAGTGTCATAAAGGGGTACCTCTATGCCGCCTGTACAAAGGTCTAAGGAGAAAGCTCGCATTGGATTTCTCGCTTTTGATTATTCTCAACTTAGACATCCATACCGGGACAACATAGACAACAGATAATGGACTCCTCTTTAATGCATAAGCATTCAACAACAGTTATTATTCTCATAAGAGATTGAGGATTAGCTGTCCATACTGAAACTTCCACCATGAATCATGGCTTTAGTTAGCGGCCCAATGTTCTTCTCTAACATTATGCATACTCAAACCATTTGTTTGTGAAAACCGCCCTTACTTCAGACAAGACGAGCATGCATAGCAACTCACATGATATTCAATAAAGGTAAAAGAGTTGATGGCGTCCCCAGAAAACATGGTCACTGCTCAACAAGCAACTTACTAAGAAATAAGACACATAAGTACATATTCTTCACCACGATAGTTTTTAAGCTATTTGTCCCATGAGCTATATATTGCAAAGGTAAAGAATGGAAATTTTAAAGGTAGCACTCAAGTAATGTACTTTGGAATGGCGGAGAAATACCATGTGGTAGGTAGGTATGGTGGACACAAATAGCATAGTAGTTGGCTCAATGATTTGGATGCACGAGAAGGATTCCTCTCAATACAAGGCTAGGCTAGCAAGGTTGTTTGAAGCAAACTCAAGTTTAAAAGGTGCAGCAAAGCTCACATATGAACATATTGTAACTATTATAAGACTTTACATTGTCTCCTTGTTGTTCAAACACCTCAACCGAGAAAATATCTAGACTCTAGAGATCAATCATGCAAACCAAATTTTAACAAGCTCTATGTAGTTATTCATTAATGAGTACAAGGTACATGATGCAAGAGCTTAAACAAGATCTATATGAGCACAACAATTGCCAAGTATCACATTATTCAAGACATTAAACCATTTACCACATGCGGCATTTTCCGTTTCCAACCATATAACAATGAATGAAGTAGTTCAACTTTCGCAATGAACATTAAAGATAAAGCTAAGAACATATGTATTCATACGAAACAGCGGAGCGTGTCTCTCTCCCACACAAAGAATGCTAGGATCCGATCTTATTCAAACAAAAACAAAAATAAAAACAAAAGCAAACAGACGCTCCAAGTAAAGCACATAAGATGTGACGGAATAAAAATATAGTTTCACTAGAGGAACCTGATAAGTTGTCGATGAAGAAGGGGTGCCTTGGGCATCCCCAAGCTTAGACGCTTGCGTCTTCTTAAAATATGCAGGGATGAACCACGGGGGCATCCCCAAGCTTTGACTTTTCACTCTTCTTGATCATATTGTATCATCCTCCTCTCTTGACCCTTGAAAACTTCCTCCACACCAAACTCGAAACACCTCATTAGAGGGTTAGTGCATAATAAAAATTCACATTTTCAGAGGTGACATAATCATTCTTAACACTTCTGGACATTTCACAAAGCTACTGGACAATAATGGAACAAAGAAATTCATCCAACATAGCAAAAGAGGCAATGCGAAATAAAAGGCAGAATCTGTCAAAACAGAACAGTCCGTAAAGACGGATTTTATTGAGGCACCATACTTTCTCAAATGAAAATGCCCAAATTGAATGAAAGTTGCGTACATATCTGGGGATCACGCACGTAAATTGGCATATTTTTCTGATCTACCTACAGAGAGGCAGGTTGAAATTCGTGACAGCAAGAAATCTGTTTCTGCGCAGTAATCCAAATCTAGTATTGACTTTACTATCAAAGACTTTACTTGGCACAACAATGCAATAAAATAAAGATAAGGAGAGGTTGCTACAGTAGTAAACAACTTCCAAGACTCAAATATAAAACAAAGTGCAGAAGTAAAATAATGGATTGTCTCCCATAATCGCTTTTGTTTAACGCCTTTCAGCTAGGCGCAGAAAGTGTGTATCAAGTATTGTTAAGAGATGAAGCATCAACATCAATAGGTATCTTAGATGCTCCCCCATCCGTAGTGGTGCTAAGGGCTTTGTCAATTTTAGGCCTATAATAATTTTTTGGTTTAGGCACTTTAGAGACATACATAAACTTTTGCTCCTTACCCACATAAGCTTTCTCCTTAAACTTAAGAGAAGAAAAAGTTGAACCCAAGGTTCGCATAGCTTCTTCAAGTTCACTAATCCTATGGGTTCGATTATCATGAGTAGCACAAGTTTCTAAAACAGCAATTCTCTCATTAATTCCACCTAGAGATTTATCAAGTTTATCGGTGCTATTAAGTAATATTCCCAATTTAGTCTCAATACTTGGAAGATCTTTCTCTATGGCTTCCAACTTTTTCATGACATCTTCAAGAGAGATTTCAATTTTATCTTCATTAACAGGTGGTATTCCAACTAGACTCTCAATAATGCAACTAGCTTCTAAAGCCGGAGTGCCTAGGAAATTACCTCCCGCAAGAGTATCAAGGACATACCTATTCCAGCTAGAGATACCAACATAAAAGTTCCTAAGTAGTATAATGGTGGAGTGTTTCTTAATGCACCTACGATGAGCATCACTAATTCTATACCAAGCATCTTTAAAACTTTCTCCCCCTTGTTGCTTAAATGAACGAACTTCAACTTCCGGAATACTCATTCTTAGTGGTAGTAAATAAAGCAAACTAGATAAAGTAAATGCAAGTAACTAATTTTTTTTGTGTTTTTGATATAGAGAACAAGACAGTAAATAAAGTAAAACTAGCAACTAATTTTTTTGTGTTTTGTTTTAGTGCAGCAAACAAAGTAGTAAATAAAGTAAAAGTAAAGCAAGACAAAAACAAAGTAAAGAGATTGGAAGTGGAGACTCCCCTTGCAGCGTGTCTTGATCTCCCCGGCAACGGCGCCAGAAAAAATGCTTGATGGCGTGTAGTTGACACGTCCGTTGGGAACCCCAAGAGGAAGGTGTGATGCGCACAGCAGCAAGTTTTCCCTCAGTAAGAAACCAAGGTTATCGAACCAGTAGGAGCCAAGAAGCACGTTGAAGGTTGATGGCGGAGGAGTGTAGTGCGGCGCAACACCAGGGATTCCGGCGCCAACGTGGAACCTGCACAACACAATCACAGAACTTTGCCCCAACGTAACAGCGAGGTTGTCAATCTCACCGGCTTGCTGTAAACAAAGGATTAGATGTATAGTGTGGATGATGATGTTTGTTTGCAAAGAACAGTAAAGAACAATTGCAGCAGATTGTATTTCAGATGTAAAGAATAGGACCGGGGTCCACAGTTCACTAGCGGTGTCTCTCCCATAAGATAGCAGATGTTGGGTGAACAAATTACGGTTGGGCAATTGACAAATAAAGAAGGCATAACAATGCACATACATATATCATGATGAGTACTATGAGATTTAATCGGGGCATTACGACAAAGTACATAGACCGCTATCCGAGCATGCATCTATGCCTAAAAAGTCCACCTTCGGGTTATCATCCGAACCCCCTCCAGTATTAAGTTGTAAACAACAGACAATTGCATTAAGTATGGTGCGTAATGTAATCAACACAAATATCCTTAGACAAAGCATCGATGTTTTATCCCTAGTAGCAACAACACATCCACAACCTTAGAACTTTCTGTCATTGTCCCAGATTTAATGGAGGCATGAACCCACTATCGAGCATAAATACTCCCTCTTGGAGTCACAAGTATCAACTTGGCTAGAGCCTCTACTAGCAATGAAGAGCATGGAAGAACATAAATAACATATATGATAGATTGATAATCAACTTGACATAGTATTCAATATTCATCGGATCCCAACAAACACAACATGAAGGATTACAAATAGATGATCTTGATCATGATAGGCAGCTCACAAGATCTAACATGATAGCACAATTAGGAGAAGACGACCATCTAGCTACTACTATGGACCCATAGTCCAGGGGTGGACTACTCACACATCGATCCGGAGGCGATCATGGCGATGAAGAGACCTCCGGGAGATGATTCCCCTCTCCGGCAGGGTGCCGGAGGCGATCTCTTGAATCCCCCGAGATGGGATTGGCGGCGGCGGCGTCTCGGTAAGGTTTTCCGTATCGTGGCTCTCGGTACTGGGGGTTTCGCGACGGAGGCTTTAAGTAGGCGGAAGGGCAGGTCAAAGGGCGTCACGGGGGCCCCACACAGCAGGGCCGCGCGGGCCCTATGCTGGCCGCGCCGCCCTACTGTGGCGGCGCCCCGTGGCCCCACTTCGTGACTCCTTCGGTCTTCTGGAAGCTTCGTGCAAAAATGGGACCCTGGGCGTTGATTTCGTCCAATTCCGAGAATATTTTCTTACTAGGATTTCTGAAACCAAAAACAGCAGAAAATAGCAACTGGCTCTTCGGCATCTCGTCAATAGGTTAGTGCCGGAAAATGCATAAATATGACATATAATGTGTATAAAACATGTGAGTATCATCATAAAAGTAGCATGGAACATAAGAAATTATAGATACGTTTGGGACGTATCACACATCCACAACCTTAGAACTTTCTGTCACTGTCCCAGATTCAATGGAGGCATGAACCCACTATCGAGCATAAATACTCCCTCTTGGAGTCACAAGTATCAACTTGGCCAGAGCCTCTACTAGCAACGGAGAGCATGCAAGAACATAAACAACATATATGATAGATTGATAATCAACTTGACATAGTATTCCATATTCATCGGATCCCAACAAACACAACAATCAGCATTACAAATAGATGATCTTGATTATGATAGGCAGCTCACAAGATCTAACATGATAGCACAATGAGGAGAAGACAACCATCTAGCTACTGCTATGGACCCATAGTCCAGGGATGAACTACTCATACATCAATCCGGAGGCGATCATGGTGATGAAGAGTCCTCCGGGAGATGATTCCCCTCTCCGGCAGGGTGCCGGAGGCGATCTCCTGAATCCCCCGAGATGGGATTGGCGGCGGCGGCGTCTCTGGAAGGTTTTCCGTATCGTGGCTCTCGGTACTGGGGTTTTCGCGACGAAGGCTTTAAGTAGGCGGAAGGGCAGGGTTGGAGGCGGAGCGGGGGCCCCACACCATAGGGCGGCGCGGGCCCCACCCAGGCCGCGCGGACCTATGGTGGCGGCGCCTCGTCGCCCCACTTCGTTTCCCTTTCGGTCTTTTGGAAGCTTCGTGGAAAAATAAGACCCTAGGCGTTGATTTCGTCCAATTCCGAGAATATTTCCTTTGTAGGATTTCTGAAACCAAAAACAGCAGAAAACAACAACTGGCTCTTCGGCATCTCGTCAATAGGTTAGTGCCATGAAAATGCATAATAATGACATAAAGTGTGTATAAAACATGTGAGTATCATCATAAAAGTAGCATGGAACATAAGAAATTATAGATACGTTTGAGACGTATCAAGCATCCCCAAGCTTAGTTCCTACTCGCCCTCGAGTAGGTAAACGATAACAAGGATAATTTCAGAAGTGACATGCTATCATAATTTTGATCAATACTATTGTAAAGCATATGAGATGAATGCAGCGATTCGAAGCAATGGTGAAGACAATGAGTAAACAACTAAATCATATAGCAAAGACTTTTCATGAATAATACTTTCAAGACAAGCATCAATAAGACTTGCATAAGAGTTAACTCATAAAGCAATAAATTCTTAGTAGAAAGCTTTGAAACAACACAAAGGAAGATATAAGTTTCAGCAGTTGCTTTCAACTTCAACATGTATATCTCATGGATAATTGTCAACACAAAGTAATATAACAGGTGCAATAGGTAAACATGTAAGAATCAATGCACACACTTCATACAAGTGTTTGCTTCTAAGATAGAAAGAAGTAGGTAAACTGACTCAACAATAAAGTAAAAGATAGGCCCTTCGCAGAGGGAAGCATGGATTACTATTTTTGTGCTAGAGCTTTCCATTTTGAAAACATAGAAACAATTTTGTCAACGGTAGTAATAAATCATATGTGTTATGTATAGGAAATCTTATAAGTTGCAAGCCTCATGCATAGATTACCAATAGTGCTCGCACCTTGTCCTAATTAGCTTGGATTAACACGGATTATCATTGCATAATATATGTTTCAACCAAGTGTCACAAAGGGGTACCTCTATGCCGCTCGTACAAAGGTCTAAGGAGAAAGATCGCATTTGATTTCTCGTTTTTGATTATTCTCAACTTAGACATCCATACCGGGACAACATAGACAACAGATAATGGACTCCTCTTTAATGCATAAGCATTCAACAACAGGTAATATTCTCATAAGAGATTGAGGATTAATTGTCCAAACTGAAACTTCCACCATGATTCATGGCTTTAGTTAGCGGCCCAATGTTCTTCTCTAACAATATGCATGCATACTCAAACCATTTGATCATGAAAATCGCCCTTACTTCAGACAAGACGAACATGCATAGCAACTCACATGATATTCAACAAAGGTGTAATAGTTGATGGCGTCCCCAGAAACATGGTTACCGCTCAACAACTAACTTATAAGAAATAAGATACATAGCTACATATTCTTCACCACAATAGTTTTTCAGGCTATTTTTCCCATGAGCTATATATTGCAAAGACAAAGAATAGAATTTTAAAGGTAGCACTCAAGTAATTTACTTTGGAATGACAGAGAAATACCATGTAGTAGGTAGGTATGGTGGACACAAATAGCATAGTTTTTGGCTCAAGGATTTGGATGCACGAGAAGAATTCCTCTCAATACAAGGCTAGGCTAGCAAGGTTGTTTGAAGCAAACACAAGTATAAAATGGTACAGCAAAACTTACATATGAACATATTGCAATCATTATAAGACTTTATGCTGTCTCCTTGTTGTTCAAACACCTTAACCAGAAAATATCTAGACTCTAGAGTCCAATCATGCAAACCAAATTTTAACAAGCTCTATGTAGTTCTTCATTAATGGATGCAAAGTACATGATGCAAGAGCTTAAACATGATCTATATGAGCACAACAATTGCCAAGTATCAAATTATTCAAGACATTATACCATTTACCACATGAGGCATTTTCTGTTTCCAACCATATAACAATGAACGAAGCAGTTTCAACCTTCGCCATGAACATTAAGAGTAAAGATAAGAACACATGTGTTCATACGAAACAGCGGAGCGTGTCTCTCTCCCACACAAAGAATGCTAGGATCTGATTTTATTCAAACAAAAACAAAAATAAAAACAAACAGACGCTCCAAGTAAAGCACATTAGATGTGACGGAATAAAAATATAGTTTCACTAGAGGTGACCTGATAAGTTGTCGATGAAGAAGGGATGCCTTGGGCATCCCCAAGCTTAGATGCTTGAGTCTTCTTAAAATATGCAGGGATGAACCACGGGGGCATCCCCAAGCTTAGACTTTTCACTCTTCTTGATCATATTGTATCATCCTCCTCTCTTGACCCTTGAAAACTTCCTCCACACCAAACTCAAAACAAACTCATTAGAGGGTTAGTGCATAATTGAAAATTCATATATTCAGAGGTGACATAATCATTCTTAACACTTCTGGACATTTCACAAAGCTAATGAAAGTTAATGGAACAAAGAAATCCATCAAACATAGCAAAGCAGGCAATGTGAAATAAAAGGCAGAATCTGTCAAAACAGAACAGTCCGTAAAGACGATTTTTTCTGGAGCACTTAACTTGCTCAGATGAAAAGGCTCAAATTGAAAGAAAGTTGCGTACATATCTGGGGATCACGCACGTAAATTGGCAGATTTTTCTAAATTTCCTACAGAAGGGGCTGATCAATTTCGTGACAGTAAGAAATCTGTTTCTGCGCAGTAATCCAAATCTAGTATTGACTTTACTATCAAAGACTTTACTTGGCACAACAATGCAATAAAATAAAGATAAGGAGAGTTTGCTACAGTAGTAACAACTTCCAAGACTCAAATATAAAATAAAAGTGCAGAAGTAAAATAATGGGTTGTCACCCATAAGCGCTTTTCTTTAACGCCTTTCAGCTAGGCGCACAAAGTGTGAATCAAGTATTATCAAGAGATGAAGCATCAACATCATAATTTGTTCTAATAATAGAATCATAAGGTAACTTCATTCTCTTTCTAGGGAATTGTTCCATACCTTTCTTGAGAGGAAATTGATATTTAATATTACCTTCCTTCATATCAATGGTAGCACCACCAGTTCGAAGAAAAAGTCTTCCCAATATAATGAGACAAGATGCATTGCATTCAATATCCAAGACAACAAAATCAACGGGGACAAGGTTATTGTTAACCATAATGCGAACATTATCAATCCTCCCCAAAGGTTTCTTTATAGAATGATCAACGAGATTAACATCCAAATAACAATTTTTCAATGGTGGCAAGTCAAGCATATCATAGATTTTCTTAGGCATAACAGAAATACTTGCACCAAGATCACATAAAGCATTACAATCAAAATCATTGACCCTCATCTTAATGATGGGCTCCCAACCATCTTCTAATTTCCTAGGAATAGAGGTTTCAAGTTTTAGTTTCTCCTCTCTAGCTTTTATGAGAGCATTTGTAATATGTTTTGTAAAGGCCAAATTTATAGCACTAGCATTGGGACTTTTAGCAAGTTTTTGTAAGAACTTTTATAACTTCAGAGATGTGACAATCATAAAAATTGCTCTCTCATAACAATCATAAAGTTCAACAAAATTATTAAGATGGGCAGCAACATCATCAGAACTAACACCAGAAAATTGCTCTCTCATAACAAGATTTTGTAAAGCAGGTTTAATTTCAAAAAATTCTGCTGTAGTAGCAGGTGGAGCAATAGGTGTGCATAGGAAATCATTATTATTTGTGCTAGTGAAGTCACACAACTTAGTATTTTCAGGAGTATTCATTTTAACAGTAGTAAATAAAGCAAACTAAATAAAGTAAATGCAAGTTACTATTTTTTGTGTTTTTAATATAGAGAACAAACAAAGCAGTAAATAAAATAAAGTAAAGCAAGACAAAAACAAAGTAAAGAGATTGGATGTGGGAGACTCCCCTTGCAGCGTGTCTTGATCTCCCCGGCAACGGCGCCAGAAAAAGAGCCTGATACGCGTGAAGCACACGTCCGTTGGGAACCCCAAGAGGAGGGTGTGATGCGTACAGCAGCAAGTTTTCCCTCAGTAAGAAACCAAGGTTATCGAACCAGTAGGAGTCAAGGATCACGTGAAGATCGTTGGTGACGGAGTGTAGTGCGGCGCAACACCAGGGATTCCGGCACCAACGTGGAACCTGCACAACACAATCAAAGTACTTTGCCCCAACGTAACAGTGAGGTTGTCAATCTCACCGGCTTGCTGTAAACAAAGGATTAAATGTATAGTGTGGATGATGATGTTTGTTTGCGAAGAACAAGAAAGAACAGAGTTTGCAGTAGATTGTATTTCAGATGTAAAGAATGGACCGGGCTCCACAGTTCACTAGTGGTGTCTCTCCCATAAGATAAATAGCATGTTGGGTGAACAAATTACAGTTGGGCAATTGACAAATAAAGAAGGCATAACAATGCACATACATATATCACCATGAGTACTATGAGATTTAATCAGGGCATTACGACAAAGTACATAGACCGCTATCCAGCCATGCATCTATGCCTAAAAAGTCCACTTTCAGGTTATCATCCGAACCCCTTCCGGTATTAAGTTGCAAACAACGGACAATTGCATTAAGTATGGTGCGTAATGTAATCAACACAAATATCCTTAGACAAAGCATTGATGTTTTATCCCTGGTGGCAACAACATATCCACAACCTTAGACCTTTACATCACTCGTCCCGCATTCAATGGAGGCATGAACCCACTATCGAGCATAAATACTCCCTCTTGGAGTTACAAGTATCAACTTGGCCAGAGCCTCTACTAGCAACGGAGAGCATTCAAGAACATAACAACATATATGATAGATTGATAATCAACTTGACATAGTATTCCATATTCATCGGATCCCAACAAACACAACATGTAGCATTACAAATAGATGATCTTGATCATGATAGGCAGCTCACAAGATCTAACATGATAACACAATGAGGAGAAGACAACCATCTAGCTACTGCTATGGACCCATAGTCCAGGGATGAACTACTCACACATCAATCCGGAGGCCATCATGGTGATGAAGAGTCCTCCGGGAGATGATTCCCCTCTCCGGCAGGGTGCCGGAGGCGATCTCCTGAATCCCCCGAGATGGGATTGGCGGCGGCGGCGTCTCTGGAAGGTTTTCCGTATCGTGGCTCTCGGTACTGGGGTTTTCGCGACGAAGGCTTTAAGTAGGCGGAAGGGCATGGTTGGAGGCGGCGCGGGGGCCCCACACCATAGGGCGGCGCGGGCCCCACCCAGGCCGCGCGGCCCTATGGTGGCGGCGCCTCGTCGCCCCACTTCGTTTCCCTTTCGGTCTTCTGGAAGCTTCGTGGAAAAATAAGACCCTGGGCATTGATTTCGTCCAATTCCGAGAATATTTCCTTTGTAGGATTTCTAAAACCAAAAACAACAGAAAACAGCAACTGGCTCTTCGGCATCTCGTCAATAGGTTAGTGCCGGAAAATGCATAATAATGACATGAAGTGTGTATAAAACATGTGAGTATCATCATAAAAGTAGCATGGAACATAAGAAATTATAGATACGTTTGAGACGTATCAGGAGGTCGGTTGGGGTGGCCCCCCTGCGCCCCAAACCCATCTAGGGCCGGCGGTCACAAGGGGGGAGGGGGATTTCTCCCCCCCCCCCCCAAGTTGATCCCCCCTTAGGGTTTTGGGGAAACCCTAAGGGGTTGGCCGGCTGGGCCTTGGGGGGGCATGTGCCCCTGGCCCATTAGGCTAGGGTGCATCCCCTTGTCCCATGATAGGCCTCCTAGGGTCGTGGGCCCACTGGTGGGACCCCTGGAACCTTCTAGAACCTTCCCGGTCTTCCACTGGAAAAATCCCGAACTTTTTTTAAACCTAGAAATCAACTTCCCTTATATGAATCTTATTCTCCGGACCATTCCGGACCTCCTCGTGATGTCCTGGATCCCATCCGAGACTCCAAACAAACTTTGGTCTCCATCTTATATTCCGAATCTACTTATGCGACATCGAACCTTAAGCGCGTCACCCTACGGTTCGTGAACTATGCGGACATGATCGAGACTCCTCTCCGACCAATAACCAATAGCGAGACCTGGAGATCCATAATGGCTCCCACACATTCAACGATAACTTAGTGATCGATTGAACCATTTATATACGATACCGATTCCCTTTGTCACGCGATACTTTACTTGTCCGAGGTTCAATCATCGGTATCTTATACCTAGTTCAAACTCGTCACCGACAAGTACTCTTTACTCATACCGTGGTATGTCATCTCTTGTGACCCAGTCACATGCTTGCAAGCTAATCAGACGACATTCTACCGAGAGGGCCCAGAGTATATCTAGCCGTCATCGGGATGGACAAATCCCACTGTTGATCCATATGCCTCAACTCACACTTTCCAAATACTTAATCCCATCTTTATAACCACCCATTTACGCAATGGAGTTTGATATAATCAAAGTACCCTTCCGGTGTAAGTGATTTACATGATCTCATGGTCGAAGGACTAGGTAACTATGTATCAAAAGCTTATAGCAAGTTGAACTTAATGACTTGATCTTATGCTACGCTCATTTGGGTGTGTGTCCATTATATCATTCATCCAATGACATAACCTTGTTATTAATAACATCCAATGTTCATGATCACGAAACCATGATCATCTATTAATCAACAAGCTATTTATACAAGAGGCTTACTAGGGACTCCTTGTTGTTTACATAACACACATGTATCAATGTTTCGGTTAATACAATTATAGCATGGTATGCAAACATTTATCATAAACACAAAGATATATTATAATAACCACTTTATTATTGCCTCTTGGGTATATCTCCAACACTACCCCTATAGATGAGAGGGCGCAGCATTAAGAAATTGAGGAAAGGATCACCTCCCTTGAAAAATTTTCTAAGGGTTGTGTGAAAAATATGAGTGAGGGAGTTGACTCTTACTGGTTGATGAGTAAATACCTTGACAAAAGTGTTGAAGACATCAATCAGAGAGTCGAAACCCTGACTAAGGTTGTTCTTGAGAGGGCTTATGACAGGAAGTTGCTTGTCAAAGTGATCAAGAACCAACATGATGGCATCACAAAGTTAGCTACTCGTTTTACGTGTATAGCACACGCCTGCAACCTAAAGCAGGAGGATACTATTAGTGGATCATCATTCACCCCATAGGAGTAATAGGTACACCCAAGGAGTTGTGTGATCCCGCCTGGCTTGATGCTAAGCTTGGGGAGGTCATCCTCGGTCTTGTGAAATCTACTACACATATTAAGCAAATTTATTTTTAATCATGCATCTAAGAATAGAAACTTTTTGAATTATTATTGTAAGTGTACATTGCCCCTATGTGTGGTTTTAGTAATTAATGACAACCCCTATGGACTAATGTTTTCATTGAGTTTATATGAAGGAATATTCCATAGGTAATACTTGTAGTCCATGTGTTGGATTCAAGTATGGATTCCATGAAGATAAAGGATATACCTTGAGTATTGGCATCAAGACTATCAATTTGAAGACATATATCTGATATGATCAAGAAGAAGAAATGAACATAGAGTTCTTATGTGGAACTCAACATTAGCCATGCTCTAGCTTATGTGTTAAGCAATGAATGATCAAGATCTTGAGTGCTTGATTCCAAGTAAAGAATTCAAGATATGGCTCTAAGTCGGTGTCATGATAGTCCCATAAGTTGAGCTATGGTTAATGATGGTGCTTGATGTAGCGTAGATTTCACAACGTTGGGGAACCCCAAGAGGAAGGTATGATGAACACAGCAGCAAATTTTCCCTCAGTAAGAAACCAAGGTTTAATCGACCAGTAGGAGAAAGGCGTGACTTCTGAAGATGTTGCTAGCTAACTTGTGGCAGGACGCACTACCAGCATCAGCAACAATGTGGAACCTGCACACAACACAACCAAAATACTTTTCCCCAACTTAAAGTGAGGTTGTCAATCTCACCGGTTTTGCTGAACACAAAGTATTAAATTTTTGCAGTGGAATTTAAAGAGAACAGTGCTTGCAGAAAGTAAACAGAACAAGAACAGTGGTTTTATCAGTGTAAAACAAAGAACCGGGGCCCACAGTTCACTAGAGGTGTCTCTCCATAAAGATAAATAACATGCTGGGTGAACAAATTACAGCTAGGCAATTGATAGAATAAAGACCATACATAACAAGATGATTACTATGAGATTCATTTGGGCATTATACAACATAATACATAGACCGTAATCCAACTACGTCTATGACTAATAATCCACCTTCCGGTTATCGTCTGAACCCCTTCCAGTATTAAGTTGAAAGCAACAGATTATCGCATTAAGCAATGTGTGTAAAGTAATCAATAGAATTACCCTTCGATAAAAACATTGTTGTTTTATCCCTAGTAGCAACAACACATCTACAATCTTAGAAGTTATTGTCACTCTTCCAGAAAACTAGAGGCATGAACCTACTATCGAGCACAAATACTCTCTCTTGGAGTCACAAGCATTTACTTGGCCAGAGCAACTACTAACAACGGAGAGCATGCAAGATCACAAATAACATATGACAAGTATATATAATCGATCTCAACATAGTATTCCATATTCATCGGATCCCAGCAAACACAACATGTAGCATTACATAAAGATGATCTTGATCATGTTAGGCAGCTCACAAGATCTAAACATGAGGCACAAATTGGAGAAGACAACCATCTAGCTACTGTTATGTACCCATAGTCCAGGGATGAACTACTCACGCATCACTTCGGAGGCGAGCATGGCGATGTAGAGGCCTCCGGTTCTCCCTCTCCAGCAGGGTGCCGGGAAGAGCTTCAGAATCCTCCCGATCTAGGGTCTGCGATGGCGGCCGCGATGGAACTTTTCGTGGATGGGGGCTCGGGTGTTTAGGTTTTTCCCGATTTCGTGAATAAATAGGCGGAAGTGCGAGGTCGGTGGCCGCCTCGGGGGCCCACACCACCCCTTTGCGCAGGCCCACCCTTGACTGCGCCATGGGGTGGTCTGGCCTCCCTATGGCGCCTCTTCGACCCCCTCTGGATTATGTCTTCGTTACGGTTAAATATTGACTTCGGCTTTTGTTTTTTCCAATTCCGAGAATATATCTTGTACAACTTTTCTGTAATATAAAACAGCAGAAAATAGGGAACTAACACTATGGCATCTTGTTAATAGGTTAGTGCCGGAAAATTTATAAAAGTGCAACGAAGTGTGAACAAAACATATATAAATTGGTGTAAAACAAGCATGGAGCATCAAAATTTATAGATACGTTTGCAACGTATCAGTTGACTAAGATTTAGAGCATGCAAACAAATGAAGAGTTCTTTATACATCTCAAGATAATATGTTAGAGCATGAGAAGATACAAGGTTGACCAATACAAAGAGCGAAGAATAGATTCAAATTTGGTCAACACATGAAGCATAAAGAATGCGCCATGATACATCGCAAACGTATCTATAATTTTTGATGCTCCATGCTTGTTTTACACCAATTTGTAAATGTTTTTCTCATACTTCGTGGTACTTTTATGCATTTTCCGGCACTAACCTATTAACGAGATGCCATAGTGCCAGTTCCCTGTTTTCTGCTGTTTTGTATTTCAGAAAAGTTGTGCAGGAAATATTCTCGGAACTGGACGAAACAAAAGCCGAAGTCAATATTTTACCGTAATGAAGACGAAGTTCGAAGGGGGTGGAAGAAAGACAGCAGGGCGGCCAGACCACACCTAGGCGCGGCCTGGCCCTGGCTCGCGCCTAGTGGTGGTGTGGGGCCCCTGGCCTCCACTGACCTCGCCCTTCCACCTATAAGAAGCCTCGCGACGCGTGAACCGTAAATCAATTGGCCTCCATCAACGAAAAGTTCCGTAGCTCCGCCGCCATCGCAGACAAGATTCAGGGGACAGAAGTCTCTGTTCCGGCACCCTACCAGGACAGCGAATTGCCCCTGGAGCCATCTCCATCGACTCCACCGCCATCTTCATCGCCATTGCTGACTCCCATGATGAGGAGTGAGTAGTTCTCTGATGACGCGTGAAGCACACGTCCGTTGGGAACCCCAAGAGGAAGGTGTGATGCGTACAGCAGCAAGTTTTTCCTCAGTAAGAAACCAAGGTTATCGAACCAGTAGGAGATGAAGGCCACGTGAAGGTTGTTGGCGAAGGAGTGTAGTGCGGCGCAACACCGGGGATTCCGGCGCCAACGTGGAACCTGCACAACACAATCAAAATACTTTGCCCCAACTTAACGAGTGAGGTTGTCAATCTCACCGGCTTGCTGTAAACAAAGGATTAAACGTATGGTGTGGAGAATGATGTTTGTTTGCAAAGAACAACAGAGAATAATGATTGCAGTAGATTGTATTTCAGATGTAAAAGAATGGGCCGGGGTCCACAGTTCACTAGTGGTGTCTCTCCAATAAGATAAATAACATGTTGGGTGAACAAATTACAGTTGGGCAGAGTTTTACTTAGGGCATTACGACAAAGAACATAGACCGCTATCCAACATGCATCTATGCCTAAAAAGTCCACCTTCGGGTTAGCATCCGCATCCCTTCCAGTATTAAGTTGCAAACAATAGACAATTGCATTAAGTACTGTGCGTAATGTAAACAATACAAATATCCTTAGACAAAACATTGATGTTTTATCCCTAGTGGCAACAACACATCCACAACCTTAGAACTTTACGTCCATCTGTCCCGGATTCAATGGAGGCATGAACCCACTATCGAGCATAAATACTCCCTCTTGGAGTCACAAGTATCAACTTGGCCAGAGCCTCTACTAGCAACGGAGAGCATGCAAGATCATAAACAACACATATATGATAGCTCGATAATCAACTTGACATAGTATTCCATATTCATCGGATCCCAACAAACACAACATGTAGCATTACAAATAGATGATCTTTATCATGATAGGCAGCTCACAAGATCTAAACATGATAGCACAAGAGGAGAAGACAACCATCTAGCTACTGCTATGGACCCATAGTCCAAGGATGAACTACTCACGCATCGGTCCGGAGGCGGGCATGGTGATGTAGAGCCCTCCGGTGATGATTCCCCTCTCCGGCGGGGTGCCGGAGGCGATCTTCGAACCCCCGAGATGAGGTTGACGGCGGCGGCGTCTCTGGAACTTTTCTCGTATCGTGGCTCTCGGTACTAGGGTTTTCGCGACGGAAGGATTATATAGGCGAAGGGGCAGAGTCAGGGGACGCTCGAGGGGCCCACCCCATAAGGCGGCGCAGCCAGGGGTGGGGTCACGCCCCCCTATGGTGTGGCCGCCTCGTCGCCCCTCTTCATCTCCTCTTAGGACTTCTAGAAGGCTCCGTGGAAAATAAGACCGTGGGCTTTTGTTTCGTCCAATTCCGAGAATATTTCCTGTGTAGGATTTCTGAAACCAAAAACAGCAGAAAACAGGAACTGGCGCTTCGGCATCTTGTTATTAGGTTAGTACCAGAAAATGCATCAAAATGATGTAAAGTGTATATAAAACATGTGAGTATTGTCATAAAACTAGCATGGAACATAAGAAATTATAGATACGTTTGAGACGTATCAAGCATCCCCAAGCATAGTTCCTACTCGCCCTCGAGTAGGTAAACGATAACAAGGATAATTTCTGAAGTGACATGCTACTATCATAATCTTGATCAATACTATTGTAAAGCATATGAGATGAATGAAGTGATTCAAAGCAATGGTCTAGATAATGACTAAACAACTGAATCATATAGCAAAGACTTTTCATGAATAGTACTTTCAAGACAAGCATCAATAAGTCTTGCATAAGAGTTAACTCATAAAGCAATAGATTCTTAATAGAAGCTTTTGAAGCAACATAAAGGAAGATTTGAGTTTCAGCAGTTGCTTTCAACTTTCAACATGTATATCTCATGGATAATTGTCAACACAAAGTAATATGATGAATGCAAATAAGGAAGTATGTAAGAATCAATGCACACAGTTGACACAAGTGTTTGCTTCTAAGATAGAAAGAAGTAGGTAAACTGACTCAACATAAAGTAAAAGAAAGGCCCTTCGCGGAGGGAAGCGAGGATTACTCATGTGCTAGAGCTTTTTATTTTGAAAACATGGAAACAATTTTGTCAACGGTAGTAATAATTCATATGTGTTATGCATAAAACCTCCTATAAGTTGCAAGCCTCATGCATCGAATAATAATAGTGCCCGCACCTTGTCCTAGTTAGCTTGGACTTCCATGGATTATCATTTCATTACATATGTTTCAACCAAGTGTCACAAAGGGGTACCTCTATGCCACCTGTACAAAGGTCCAAGGAGATAAATCGCATTTGATTTCTCGATTTTGATAGATCTCAACTTGAGGACATCCATACCGGGACTACATAGAAAACAGATAATGGACTCCTCTTTAATGCTTTAAGCATTCAACAACAGATAATCTTCTCATAAGAGATTTGAGGATTAATGTCAAAGCTGAAACTTCCACCATGATGAAGGAGATATGCCCTAGAGGCAATAATAAATTGGTTATTATTTATATCTTTATGTTTATGATAAATGTTTATATATCATGCTATAATTGTATTAACCGAAACATTAGTACATGTGTGATATGTAGACAACAAGAAGTCCCTAGTATGCCTCTTAAACTAGCTTGTTGATTAATGGATGATTAGTTTCATAATCATGAACATTGGATGTTATTAATAACAAGGTTATATCATTGTATGAATGATGTAATGGATACACCCAATTAAGCGTAGCATAAGATCTCGTCATTAAGTTATTTGCTATAAGCTTTCGATACATAGTTACCTAGTCCTTATGACCATGAGATCATGTAAATCACTTATACTGGAAAGGTACTTTGATTACACCAAACGCCACTGCGTAAATGGGTGGTAATAAAGGTGGGATTAAGTATCCGGAAAGTATGAGTTGAGGCATATGGATCAACAGTGGGATTTGTCCATCCCGATGACGGATAGATATACTCTGGGCCCTCTCGGTGGAATGTCGTCTAATGTCTTGCAAGCATATGAATGAGTTCATAAGAGACCACATACCACGGTACGAGTAAAGAGTACTTGTCGAGAGACGAGGTTGAACAAGGTATAGAGTGATACCGAAGATCAAACCTCGGACAAGTAAAATATCGCGTGACAAAGGGAATTGGTATTGTATGTGAATGGTTCATTCGATCACTAAAGTCATCGTTGAATATGTGGGAGCCATTATGGATCTCCGGATCCCGCTATTGGTTATTGGTCGGAGTGAGTACTCAACCATGTCCGCATAGTTCACGAACCGTAGGGTGACACACTTAAAGTTGGATGTTGAAATGGTAGTACTTGAATATGGAATGGAGTTCGAATATTTGTTCGGAGTCCCGGATGAGATCCCGGACATCACGAGGAGTTCCGGAATGGTCCGGAGAATAAGATTCATATATAGGAAGTCATATTCCAAGTTTGGAAATGATCCGGTGCATTTATGGCAGGTTCTAGAAGGTTCTAGAAAAGTCCGGAAGAAACGCACTATGGAAGGTGGAGTCCCGAAAGGACTCCACAAGCTTGACCAGCCAAACCCTAAAGGAGGAGTCCCAGGTGGGCTCCACCTAGAGGTGGCCGGCCACCCCACCTCAAGGAAAGGTGGGAGTCCCACCTTGAGTGGGACTCCCTCCTTGAGTAGGTTTCCACACATATGGGAGGTTCTAGTGTTGGGGTCTTATTCGAAGACTTGGACTAGAACTCTTGGGGCTTCCACCTATATAATGAGGAGGAGAGGGAGGGGGCAGCCACTCTTTGGCTCAGCCTTGGCCGCACCCCTTAGAGGGCCGGCGCCCAACCCCCTTTCTCTCCCCAAACCCTAGCGGTCTTTCTCCTCCACCACATCCCGCACGCTTAAGCGAAGCTCCGCCGGATTTCTCCACCACCACCGACACCACGCCATCGTGCTGTCGGATTCAAGAGGAGCTACTACTTCCGCTGCCCGCTGGAACGGGGAGGTGGACGTCGTCTTCATCAACAACCGAACGTGTGACCGAGTACGGAGGTGCTGCCCGTTCGTGGCGCCGGAACCGATCGTGATCAAGATCTTCTACGCGCTTTTGCAAGCGGCAAGTGATCGTCTACCGCAGCAATAAGAGCCTACTCTTATAGGCTTTGGAATCTCTTCAAGGGTTAGTCTTGATCATCCCCTCGTTGCTACCGTCTTCTAGATTGCATCTTGGCTTGGATTGCGTGTTCGCGGTAGGAAATTTTTTGTTTTCTATGCAACATTATCCTACACATGATACATGGCTTTGGTTGGCGGCCCAATGTTCTTCTCTAGAGATATGCATACTCATACCATTTAACTCATGGCAAATCTCCCTTACTTCAGACAAGACGAACATGCATAGCAACTCACATGATATTCAACAAAGGTGTAACAGGTTGATGGCGTCCCCAGAAACATGGTTACCGCTCAACAAGCAACTTATAAGAAATAAGATACATAAGCGACATATTCTTTACCACAATAGTTTTTAGGCTACTTTCCCATGAGCTATGTATTGCAAAGACAAGGAATGAATTTTTTTTAAAGGTAGCACGCAAGCAATTTACTTTGAATGGCAGAAAAATACCACATAGTAGGTAGTTATGGTGGACACAAATGGCATAAGTTTTGGCTCAAGGTTTTGGATGCACGAGAAGCATTCCCTCTCAGTACAAGGCTTTGGCTAGCAAGGTTGTTTGAAGCAAACACAAGTATGAACCGGTACAGCAAAACTTACATAAGAACATCTTGCAAGCATTATAAGACTCTACACTGTCTTCCTTGTTGCTCAAACACTTTTACCAGAAAATATCTAGACTTTAGAGAGACCAATCATGCAAACCAAAATTCAACAAGCTCTACGGTAGTTCTCCACTAATAGGTTTAAACTACATGATGCAAGAACATGATCTACTTGAGAGCTCAAGACAATTGCCAAGTATCAAATTATTCAAGATAATATACCAATTACCACATGAAGCAGTTTTTGTTTCCAACCAATATAGCAATAAACGAAGCGGTTTTCAACTTCGCCATGAACATTAAAAGTAAAACTAAGAACACCAGTGTTCAATATGAAAAAGCGGAGCGTGTCTTTCTCCCACACAAGGAATGCTAGGATCCGATTTTATTAAAAAACAAATAAAAATAAAAGCACACAGACGCTCCAAGTAAAGCACATAAGATGTGATGGAATAAAAAATATAGTTTCACTAGAGGTGACCTGATAAGTTGTTGATGAAGAAGGGGATGCCTTGGGCATCCCCAATCTTAGATGATTGAGTATTCTTGAAATATGCAGGGATGATCCACGGGGGCATCCCCAAGCTTAGACTTTTCACTCTTCTTGATCATATTATATCATCCTCCTCTCTTGATCTTTGAAAACTTCCTTCACACCAGACTCAAAACAATCTCATTAGAGGGTTAGTGCATAATCAAAAATTGACATGTTCAGAGAGGACACAATCATTCCCAACACTTCTGGACATTACCCAAGGCTACTGAAAGTTAATGGAGCAAAGAAATCCACTCAACACAGTAAAAGAGGCAATGTGAAATAAAAGGCAGAATTTGTCAAAACAGAACAGTCCGTAAAGATGAATTTTTTCAAGGCACTTAACATGCTCAGATGAAGAATCTCAAATTGAATGAAAGTTGCGTACATATCTGAGGATTACTCATGAATTTTTGCAGAATTTTTAGGGTCTCATACAGAGAGATCTACTAAAATTCGTGACAGCTAAAAATCTGTTTCTGCGCAGAAATCCAAATCTTGTATCAACTTTACTATCAAAGACTTTATTTGGCACAACAATGCAATAAAGTAAAGATACAAAGGTATTGCTTGTTGCGGTCAGAAACCCACCGGCGGGCAGCGACGGGCAACACCGTAGAGCTGGGAATCTCCCAGGACTGCGGCTGGCCCTGGTCCCTCCGAGCGACGGCCCGCAAAGCCTTCTGCGCACACGTCCGATGCTGATGCAAGGGCGTGCCACCTGACCTATACCTGGTCAGGAAGGTGTTGGATGATGCCTCGCTTAGTTTCCTGCATGGCATACACGTAAACGCTAAATACGAGCCTCGATCGGCTCTCAGGTTATCCTGTGAATCGGCTCAAAGAGCCGATCCACCCATGATTCGTACAAGGTGTACGAATATATGGTGGTCCTGCTTGATCAAGATAAAGCTAAAGCGATCTACGACGATTTAGGGTTTTCACCGCATAATCGGATCATCCTACTCACGATTGGGCCTCGCGGCCACGCACGGTGATCGTGAGCCGGTCCTAGACAAGGCCTAAAAACCAACACGAGGTTGATCCCCGGAACATCCTGTCTAGGACTAGCAAACGACACCCTACGCGCCGCTGGATCCTCCAACCCTTTGTAAGGCCTAACTATTGCGGATATTAAACTAATCCTTGAAGAACAAGGAGCAATCGTAACGGATCGGATCTACTAAACAATGATCAAGCGGGGTGCCGCCCTTACACCCGTGACGGGCGTAAGGGCGGCTAGATGCCTAAGGGTTGCACGACGATAGCATATGATACGAAGAACAATGCTAACCCTAAAACATCTATGATAACTACGTTGCTCGCCATCAAAAAGGCTTCGGCACGAGCAACGCATGGGGACGAATAAACGTGCGCTGCCTAGATCGCAAGATGCGATCTAGGCAGCATGGTGCTTACCCGGAAGAAACCCTCGAGACGGGGGAGTTGGCGATGCGCCGAGATTGGTTGTGGTAAACGTTGGTTGTTGTTTATTCCATAAACCCTAGATACATATTTATAGTCCAGGGGACTTTCTAATTCAGGCGTGCACCTAACCGTGCACGGGTAAAACTCTAACTTCTAAACTAAGATACGATCTACTATAATACAGATACACGGGCAATTTAGCCCAAACTTGGTATACAAGGCCGATTCATGTATTTCTTCCATGTATATTCTTCAAGCCCATCTCCAGTCGCGGCCCACCTCTGATCCGGTCAAATTCTGGTGATAACACATGCCCCCCTGGTTTTGGAAATGACATTTCCAAAATCATTACGCTTTTCTTTCGTCGGGTCATGTCGTGGCAGAGCAGAACTGCCGCGGAATCTTCCATCATTTCGCCTCGCCTCCTGGGCTTCTCTGCACGAATTGATAATTTCGGCATAACGTCCTCGAGAACCGTCATGGCATTAAATCTCCACTACACCCCCTTTATTTATCTGTGCCGAACGGTACGCCACTTCATCCCCTTGCTCTGTTCTGTCCACCAGCGTCCAAAAAACCCTCTTCCCCTGTAGCAATGTCTTCCTCTTCCTCTTCAGGCCTCCCTCTCCAATCCTCGCCGAAAAGCAAGAATGAAGACGAACTCCACTCCGGGGCGAAACCCATATCCTCCGACAAGGAGGAGAAAAAAGGAGAGGTAGCGAAGACAACGGCCTCCCCCTCCACCAGACTCCCGCCGAAGAAGCGCTCCCGCATGTGGACGGACAGCGAGGACGAGGATGATGACGAGGAAGGAGAAGAGGAGGAGGAGGAGGATGATTCCTCCTCTTCCGCTGGGTACCCGCCGACGAAGCGCTTCCGCGCATGGGCGGACAGCAAGGATGATGATGATGACGAGGAAGAAGAAGCTCCGGCCGAAGGCTGGGGCAGCAGCGGCGAGGAATTCTCCGGCAGTAGCACCGACGGCGACGCCAACGACGATGCTAGCGAGGATTAGTAGTGTAGGATTAGTAATCCCTGAGCAATCGGCTCTTCTTTTGCTGCTCTTCGTTGTAAAAATCCTCTCCTATTAATGAAGAAGACTTTTCCTTGACTTGATTTTATTTCCCTTAGTGCTGATTCTGCCGATTGTTAGTTTGATCAACACTCAATGAGCCGATAGCAACGCATCGGTCTCTCATAATCCGACCTTCATCACGGGGTGATTGTGAACTTGGTCAATGCTCAATAAGCCGATGTCATATCCTTCATCTCTCCGACCAATGAGCTTGAGTTCTGCTGGATCACCGCCCTTGAAGAAAATCGCGACGCAAAACTAGCCGATGGCCACCCCATCGGCTTCCAAAAACCGAGCATCCACTAGGCCAGCTGCCCCCCGAGCCTCAGACAAATGGACCTGAGCTCGATCATTGACCATAGTCGATCACCCCTCTTGCGTTGAAGGTTCTCGTGTCTTGAACGCGCAACTGGTAGATCCTGTGTCATTGTGCTAGAGTCGATGGTTATGCATCGGCTTTGTTCCTCATGAATTTTGAATTTTTTTTTACGGCCGATTTATGTATCGGCCCCCATACTTCAATACCCATCATCAAAGAATATCTTGAGCTGCTGGGCATTTGAAAGACACTTCTACTTCATATCCTCGTGTTTTATCTACCTAGGTGCCCCCCGAGCCGATTCTTTCAAGTCATTGAGGGTATCGGCTCTTCAGGTATTCCCTGTTGGATCAAATGTTGAACCCAGGCAGAATGTATGGTGAGGATAATTTTGGCCGATTGCTGGAATCGGCCTCCATGTTGTTTGCTCGATGAAGGTTTTGTAATGTTCCTCCATAAATCCTTGGGGCCGATCACCTGGATCGGCATCGCCACGTTTGTTCATCGATGTTGCTTTTGTTACACGGTCAGGCCGGTGGATAAAACCAACCTAACCCCGTCCTTTGTCACGTCGATGCGCTCGCAGTTGTCCAATCCTGGAGCACTAAACTCCGTTGGAAGATTGGAGACCATGTTTGTGCCAGCCGATGTCTCAGCATCGGCTTTCTTTTGTCTGGGACTCCACTCTTTCCTTTGTGGCCGACCTTCTTCGTCCAGGGTTCGCTGAATTTTGGCGGCCAGATCAGGCCGCGCCTTCCTTAACGTGTGAAGGTATAACCTTTCAGCTTCCTCCAACCCACGTAGTCGCTCAACCCTTCGCTTTTGGGAACGGCTGAGCCCATCAGGGCACCACCTTGGCCGATGATACCTGTCTTCTTCTTCATCATCGTCCTCTAGTTCCTCGAGATCTTCTACCTGAGAGGACTCAGCGTGCTTGTTCCGAGGCGGGAGAGGCCCTAGACGTTTGAACACGGACACGTTAGCTGCATCCTTCTTCTTTTGTTTGCATTCTGGGCAGTTGCCGATCATAGGCAATCGGCTCATTCCTGAATCCCAGCGATGTACCGAAGAAGGGGCAGTCCCGAGTGCCTATCCACGTCGTCTTGCTCTCCCGACTTTTCCTTGGCGTGGCGCTCATATCGCTCCTCGTCGCGATCATGCCGACGACGTCTCCTGTCGTCCCTAGCCAGACGATCTTTTTCATCATCGTCGTTGTGTCGTCGGCGTTGGTCATATTGACCCACATACTTGTTGAGGAGGTGATCAGAGAGAGGTCGTTGATATCTTACGTTCCTCACCTCTCCCTCTGTGATGTAGCGCTTGCCGTCGTGACGGAGCCGATCGCGAGGAGCGGCTCCCTCTGTGTCCTTGCTATGAGAGCAGCTGCCCTCATCTCCGTCCTTACCAGAGTGGTGCCCAGGTCCTACCATGTTGATATTGCATGAGTAATCTGGTTGGCACCCTCCGGGGTAAGTGCACTCCACCATGTTAACGGCGGGGAAGGGGTGTGTGTCGACCTTCATGGCATACTGGTTGAAAATTAGCCGCCCTTTTTCTATCGCCATTTGGATCTGCTGACGCCACACCCTACAGTCGTTAGTGGCGTGGGTGAACGTGTTATGCCACTTGCAGTATGGCTTTCCGTTCAGCTCCTGCACCGTGGGGATCTTGTGGCCTTTGGGTACCTTTAGCTGCTTCTCGTTGAGTAAGAGGTCGAAAATCTGCTCAGCTTTGGTCACGTCGAAGTCGAACCCTTTTGGAGGACCATGTGGCTTAACCCACTTACAGGACACGGGGCTTGCCGTCCGAGTCCATTCAGCCACTGCTACCTCTTGATCTCCCGCAGCACCTTCATCCTCGTCTGCCTCAACCAGGACCACCGCACGCTTGAATTTGTCCTAGTAAACCTCTGGGTGGCGCTGTTCATACGGCGACAGCTTCGCACCATGTGCGCCAATGAAGGGTAGTCCGCTTGGGAGGCCACGTCCTTGATCGATGATGAGAGACCCACCACCGCCAACTCGACTGCTTCTTTTTCACTTACGTGAACCGAATAGCATCGGTTCCTAATAGTCCTGAAGCGCTGGATGTATTCTGACACTGTTTCCCCGCGCTTCTGTCGTATTTGTGCAAGATCGGCAATGCCAGCCTCGGAAGCCTCTGAGTGATACTGTATGTGGAACTGCTCTTCCAACTGCTTCCAAGTCCGGATTCAGTTCGGTGGCAGCGATGTGTACCACCCGAAAGCCGATCCTGTGAGGGACTGTGCGAAGAACCTCACATGCAGCTCGTCTGATGCTGAGATCGTGCCCGAGCTGTGCCAAATATCGGCTCACATGCTCGATGGAGCTGGAACCATCCGATCCACTAAACTTTGTGAAGTCGGGGAGCCGATATTTGGGTGGTAGCGGGATCAATTCGTACTCGTTGGGGTACGGCTTGGTATAGCCGATTGTCCTCCTTTTCGGCATCATGCCGAACTGGTCTTTCGAGAATTGTACAAATCTGATCCGCGGCGATGGGCGAAGGCGTTGAACCACGAAGATTCGCCGGGGTGGCATACTTAGCCAGCCATGCTTGCTTTTCCAGCTCCGAGCCAACTGCAGGAGCTGAGCTGCGGAGGTTTGTCGGAGTGGCGTACTTAGCTAGCCACGTACGCTTCTCAATATCCGCTCCCGACGTTCCTCCTCGCTGTTCCGAAGTCCCTGCTTGTTGCAGCCTGGTTCGAGAGTGCCCGATTCATCGCGGTCCGGCACGTATGCGCATGTGTATCCGTGCGGGATCTCCTTGGGCGCCTCATGTAGGAATTGGTAGTCACTAGGGTCACCACCAATCTTGTAGACGACGTAGGCCGATGAGTTCAGCACTTCTGGTGCTGCCAACGCGAACGGCAGCGGTGGACGAGAATGGAGTGGCATCTCTCCTTGGTAAGTCCCCAGAGCTGGTCCTGACGGAGAGTACTGATGGCTCATGATTTCCTGGATCACGCGAAGAGCGACACGCTCCAAAGTGTTCACCAGGCTCTCAGAATGGCAGTGCAGCGAATGAGCCACCATGAAGTTGATCTCCTGACGCAGCGACCTGGTGCATTCTTCTGACGGGGCGGACAGGTCACTCCATCGAGCGCGCCTTCATGTGAGAACCCTTTCCACCTGATGCCATGCGAGCGGGTTCTGTGAAAAGAGCCGATGAGGTCGGCTTCGAGGACTGCTTTGATCTCGTCATGCTTCTTCTTGAGCTCGTCAGTCAGATCCTCGTACTTGACCGGAGTGCCTTCCGCCATCTCAGATGTAGATGGCGATGCGGTGGATGTCGATGTTGGTCCCACCGGGCGTGCCAGAATGTGTTGCGGTCAGAAACCCACCGGCGGGCAGCGACGGGCAACACCGTATAGCCGGGAATCTCCCAGGACTGCGGCTGGCCCTGGTCCCTCCGAGCGACGGCCCGCAAAGCCTTCGCGCACACGTCCGATGCTGATGCAAGGGCGTGCCACCTGACCTATACCTGGTCGGGAAGGTGTTGGATGATGCCTCGCTTAGTTTCCTGCATGGCATACACGTAAACGTTAAATACGAGCCTCGATCGGCTCTCAGGTTATCCTGTGAATCGGCTCAAAGAGCTGATCCACCCATGATTCGTACAAGGTGTACGAATATATGGTGGTCCTGCTTGATCAAGATAAAGCTAAAGCGATCTACGATGATTTAAGGTTTTCACCGCATAATCGGATCATCCTACTCACGATTGGGCCTCGCGGCCACGCACGGTGATCGTGAGCCGGTCCTAGACAAGGCCTAAAAACCAACACGAGGTTGATCCCCGGAACATCCTGTCTAGGACTAGCAAACGACACCCTACGCGCCGCTGGATCCTCCAACCCTTTGTAAGGCCTAACTATTGCGGATATTAAACTAATCCTTGAAGAACAAGGAGCAATCGTAACGGATCGGATCTACTAAACGATGATCAAGCGGGGTGCCGCCCTTACACCCGTGACATGCGTAAGGGCGGCTAGATGCCTAAGGGTTGCACGACGATAGCATATGATACGAAGAACAATGCTAACCCTAAAACATCTATGATAACTACGTTGCTCGCCATCAAAAAGGCTTCAGCACGAGCAACGCATGGGGGATGAATAAACGTGCGCTGCCTAGATCGCAAGATGCGATCTAGGCAGCATGGTGCTTACCGGGAAGAAACCCTCGAGACGGGGGAGTTGGCGATGCGCCGAGATTGGTTGTGGTGAACGTTGGTTGTTGTTTATTCCATAAACCCTAGATACATATTTATAGTCCAGGGGACTTTCTAGTTCAGGCGTGCACCTAACCGTGCACGGGTAAAACTCTAACTTCTAAACTAAGATATGATCTACTATAATACAGATACACGGGCAATTTAGCCCAAACTTGGTATACAAGGCCGATTCATGTATTTCTTCCATGTATATTCTTCAAGCCCATCTCCAGTCGCGGCCCACCTCTGATCCGGTCAAATTCTGGTGATAACATTGCTACAGTAGTAAAAAGCACCTTGACTCAAATATAAAACAAAAATTGCAGAAATAAAATAATGGGTTGTCTCCCATAAGCGCTTTTGTTTAACGCCTTTCAGCTAGGCGCAGAAAGTGTAAATCAAGTAACATCAAGAGAAGAAGCATCAACATCATAACTTGTTCTAATAATAGAATCAAAAGGCAACTTCATTCTCTTTCTAGGGAAGTGTTCCATACCTTTCTTAAGAGGGAATTGATATTTAATATTTCCTTCTTTCATATCAATAATAGCACCAATTGTTCGAAGAAAGGGTCTTCCCAAAATAATAGGACAAGATGCATTGCATTCAATATCCAAGACAACAAAATCAACGGGGACAAGGTTATTGTTAACCGTAATGTGAACATTATCAATCCTCCCCAAAGGTTTCTTTATAGAATTATCAGCAAGATTAACATCCAAATAACAATATTTCAAAGGTGGCAAGTCAAGCATATCATAGAGTTTCTTAGGCATAACAGAAATACTTGCACCAAGATCACATAAAGCATTACAATCAAAATCATTTACCTTCATTTTAATGATGGGCTCCCAACTATCTTCTAACTTCCTAGGAATAGAAGCTTCAAGTTTTAATTCCTCTTCTCTAGCTTTAATGAGAGCATTTGTAATATGTTTTGTAAAGGCCAAGTTTATAGCACTAGAATTAGGGCTTCTAGCAAGTTTTTGCAAGAACTTAATAACTTCAGAGATATGAAAATTATCAAAATCAAAACCATTATGATCTAAAGCAATGGGATCATTGTCCCCAATACTCTGAAAAATTTCAGCACTTTTATCACAAACATTTTCAGCAGTTTCAGGCAGTTTTGCATGCTTTGTATTAGAAGTAGAAACATTGCCAACACCAATTATTTTACCATTGATAGTAGGAGGTTTAGCAACATGTGAAGCATCAACATTACTAGTGGTGGTAATAGTCCAAACTTTAGCTACATTATTCTCTTTAGCAAGTTTTTCTTCTCTTTCCCACCTAGCATGCAATTCGACCATCATTCTAATATTGTCATTAATTCGAACTTGTATAGAGTTTGCTGTAGCAAATGACTTAATATCTTTATCTTCATTAGGCATACTTTCAATTTTAAAAGATCAACATCAGTAGCAAGACTATCAACCTTAGAAGTAAGAACATCAATTTTACCAAGCTTTTCTTCAACAGATTTGTTAAAAGCAGTTTGTGTACTAAGAAATTCTTTAAGCATGACTTCAAGACAAGAGGGTACACTCCTACTATTGTTGTAAGAATTAACATAAAAATTACCATAACCATTACCATTATTAGAAGGATATGGCCTATAGTTGTTACCAAAATTATTCCTATAAGCATTGTTGTTGAAATTATTACTTTTAATGAAGTTCACATCAACATGCTCTTCTTGAGCAACCAATGAAGCTGAAGGAACATTATTAGGATCAACATTAGATCTACCATTAACAAGCATAGACATAATAACATCAATCTTATCACTCAAGGAGGAAGTTTCTTCAACAAAATTTACCTTCTTACCTTGAGGAGTCCTTTCATTGTGCCATTCAGAGTAGTTGATCATCATATCATCAAGAAGCTTTGTTGCAGCACCCAAAGTGATGGACATAAAAGTACCTCCAGCAGCTGAATCCAATAGGTTCCTTGAAGAAAAATTTAATCCTGCATAAAAGGTTTGGATGATCATCCAAGTAGTTAGTCCATGGGTAGGGCAATTCTTTACCAAAGATTTCATTCTTTCCCATGCTTGGGCAACATGTTCATTATCCAATTGCTTAAAATTCATAATGCTACTTCTCAAAGATATAATTTTAGCAGGAGGATAATATCTTCCAATGAAAGCATCTTTACATTTAGTCCATGAATCAATACTATTCTTAGGCAAAGATAGCAACCAATCTTTAGCTCTTCCTCTTAAGGAGAAAGGAAACAATTTCAGTTTTATAATATCTCCATCTACATCCTTATACTTTTGCATTTCACAAAGTTCAAAAAAATTATTAAGATGGGCAGCAGCATCATCAGTACTAACACCAGAAAATTGCTCTCTCATAACAAGATTTAGTAAAGCAGGTTTAATTTCATAAAATTCTGTTGTAGTAGCAGGTGGAGCAATAGGAGTGCATATGAAATAATTATTATTGGTGCTAGTGAAATCACACAACTTAGTGTTCTCAGGAGTATTCATTTTAACAATAATAAAAATAAGTAAAGCAAACTGAATTAAATAAAGTAAAACAACTAACTAATTTTTTTGTGTTTTTGATATAAAGAAAGCAAACAAGACAGAAAATAAAGTAAAGCAAGACAATAAACAAAGTAAAGAGATTGGGTGTGAGAGACTCCCCTTGCAGCGTGTCTTGATCTCCCCGGCAACGACGCCAGAAAAATAGCTTGATGACGCGTGAAGCACACGTCCGTTGGGAATCCCAAGAGGAAGGTGTGATGCGTACAGCAGCAAGTTTTCCCTCAGTAAGAAACCAAGGTTATCGAACCAGTAGGAGATGAAGGCCACGTGAAGGTTGTTGGCGAAGGAGTGTAGTGCGGCGCAACACCAGGGATTCCGGCGCCAACGTGGAACCTACACAACACAATCAAAATACTTTTCCCAAACTTAACAGTGAGGTTGTCAATCTCACCGGCTTGCTGTAAACAAAGGATTAAACGTATGGTGTGGAGAATGATGTTTGTTTGCAAAGAACAACAGAGAACAATGATTGCAGCAGATTGTATTTCAGATGCAAAAGAATGGACCGGGGTCCACAATTCACTAGTGGTGTCTCTCCAATAAGATAAATAACATGTTGGGTGAATAAATTACAGTTGGGCAATTGACAAATAGAGAGGGCATAACAATGCATATACATATCATGATGACTACTATGAGTTTTACTTAGGGCATTACGACAAAGAACATAGACCGCTATCCAGCATGCATCTATATCTGCCTAAAAAGTCCACCTTCGGGTTAGTATCCGCACCCCTTCCAGTATTAAGTTGCAAACAACAGACAATAGCATTAAGTACTGTGTGTAATGTAAACAATACAAATATCCTTATACAAAACATTGATGTTTTATCCCTAGTGGCAACAGCACATCCACAACCTTAGAACTTTCTGTCACTATCCCAGATTCAATGGAGGCATGAACCCACTATCGAGCATAAATACTCCCTCTTGGAGTCACAAGTATCAACTTGGCCAGAGCCTCTACTAGCAACGGAGAGCATGCAAGATCACAAACAACACATATATGATAGATCGATAATCAACTTGACATAGTATTCCATATTCATCGGATCCCAACAAACACAACATGTAGCATTACAAATAGATGATCTTGATCATGATAGGCAGCTCACAAGATCTAAACATGATAGCACAAGAGGAGAAGACAACCATCTAGCTACTTCTATGGACCCATAGTCCAAGGATGAACTACTCACGCATCAGTCCGGAGGCGGGCATGGTGATGTAGAGCCCTCCGGTGATGATTCCCCTCTCCGGCAGGGTGCCGGAGGCGATCTTCAGAACCCCCCGAGATGAGGTTGACGGCGGCGGCGTCTCTGGAACTTTTCTCGTATCGTGGCTCTCGGTACTAGGTTTTTCGCAACGGAAGGATTATATAGGCGAAGGGGCAGAGTCGGGGGACGCTCGAGGGGCCCACCCCATAAGGCGGCGCAGCCAGGGGTGGGGTCGTGCCCCCCTATGGTGTGGCCGCCTCGTCGCCCCTCTTCGTCTCCTCTTCGGACTTCTGGAAGGCTCCGTGGAAAATAAGACCGTGGGCTTTTGTTTCGTCCAATTCTGAGAATATTTCCTGTGTAGGATTTCTGAAACCAAAAACAGCAGAAAACAGGAACTAGCGCTTCGGCATCTTGTTAATAGGTTAGTACTGGAAAATACATCAAAATGATGTAAAGTGTATATAAAACATGTGAGTATTGTTATAAAACTAGCATGGAACATATTAAATTATAGATACGTTTGAGACGTATCATTCTCCCCCGAGGCTGAGGGCTTTACCGGTAGCTATGTGGTCTATCTATCTCTCCATGTATGATCTTTATGTGATCATGAGCTTTGTAATCTGGTTGAATAAGTAGATGTTATGCTTCAACTATTGTGCTACTCAAGTGGTTTTATTATGTGATCTCCGTGGACACCTTGTCCAACGGTGTGAAGGTGACAGTTTGCACACCTTGTTTGTTTCTTATGCTTAATTTATAGAAATACTTATGAATTGTGGTGACTAGTTAGTACCATCTTTGTATGCTCAAAGTGACGGCGTGGGGTGTCCATAGATTGGGAATGCGAACTTTAAGGAATGCTTATGCAGACCTACGCAATGAATTTGTGTTTATTATCAAAACGGAGAGTGGTTCAGAGTAGCGTAGTGAAGTGATAATATCTATGTATTCAATTACGGTATCATTGTTGAAAGTGTCCACTAGTCAAAGTATGATCCCTAGGCCTTGTTTCTAAGCATTAAAACACCGTTTACAACCAGTTCTGCTACATGTTTGTCAGCTGCTATTATTATTTCAGATTGCAATTACTACTCATAATCATCCATATTACTTGTATTTCACTATCTCTTCGCCGAACTAGTGCACCTATACACCTGAAAAGTGTATTGGGTGTGTTGGGGACACAAGAGACTTCTTGTATCGTAATTGTAGGGTTCCTTGAGAGGGATATCTTTGACCTCTACCTCCCTGAGTTCGATAAACCTTGGGAGATCCACTTAAGGGAAACTTGTTGCTGTTCTACAAACCTCTGCACTTGAAGGACCAACACTGTTGATACGTCTCCGACGTATCGATAATTTCTTATGTTCCATGCCACATTATTGATGATATCTACATGTTTTATGCATACTTTATGTCATATTTATGCATTTTCCGGCACTAACCTATTAACGAGATGCCGAAGAGGCAGTTGCTGTTTTCTGCTGTTTTTGGTTTCAGAAATCCTAGTAAGGAAATATTCCCGGAATTGGACGAAATCAACGCCCAGGGGCCTATTTTGCCATGAAGCTTCCAGAAGACCGAAGAGAAGACGAAGTGGGGCCACGGGGCGCCGCCACACTAGGGCGGCGCGGCCCAAAGGGGGCCCACGCGGCCCTGCTGTGTGGGGCCCCCATGACGCCTCTTGACCTGCCCTTCCGCCTACTTAAAGCCTCCGTCGCGAAACCCCCAGTACCGAGAGCCACGATGCAGAAAACCTTCCAGAGACGCCGCCGCCGCCAATCCCATCTCGGGGGATTCAGGAGATCGCCTCCGGCACCCTGCCGGAGAGGGGAATCATCTCCCGGAGGAATCTTCACCGCCATGGTCGCCTCCGGAGTGATGAGTGAGTAGTTCACCCCTGGACTATGGTTCCATAGCAGTAGCTAGATGGTCATCTTCTCCTTATGTGCTTCATTGTCGGATCTTGTGAGCTGCCTAACATGATCAAGATCATCTATCTGTAATGCTATATGTTGTGTTTGTCGGGATCCGATGGATAGATAATACTATGTTATGTTGATTATCAATCTATTACCTAAGTGTTGTTTATGATCTTGCATGCTCTCCGTTATTAGTAGAGGCTCGGCCAAGTTTTTACTCTTAACTCCAAGAGGGAGTATTTATGCTCGATAGTGGGTTCATGCCTCCATTAAATGCGGGACGATGACAGAAAGTTCTAAGGTTGTGGATGTGCTGTTGCCACTAGGGATAAAACATTGATGCTATGTCCGAGGATGTAGTTATTGATTACATTACGCACCATACTTAATGCAACTGTCTGTTGTTTGCAACTTAATACTGGAAGGGGTTCGGATGATAACCTGAAGGTGGACTTTTTAGGCATAGATGCATGCTTGGATAGCGGTCTATGTATTTTGTCGTAATGCCCAATTAAATCTCACTATACTTATCATATCATGTATGTGCATGGTTATGCCCTCTCTATTTGTCAATTGCCCGACTGTAATTTGTTCACCCAACATGCTATTTATCTTATGGGAGAGACACCTCTAGTGAACTGTGGACCCCGGTCCTATTCTTTACATCTGAAATACAAATCTGCTGCTATTGTTCTTTACTGTTCTTTGCAAACAAATATCATCATCCACACTATACATCTAATCCTTTGTTACAGCAAGCCGGTGAGATTGACAACCTCACTGTTTCGTTGGGGCAAAGTACTTTGGTTGTGTTGTGCAGGTTCCACGTTGGCGCCGGAATCCCTGGTGTTGCGCCGCACTACATCCCGCCGTCATCAACCTTCAACGTGCTTCTTGGCTCCTCCTGGTTCGATAAACCTTGGTTTCTTTCTGAGGGAAAACTTGCTGTTGTGCGCATCATACCTTCCTCTTGGGGTTCCCAACGAACGTGTGTATTACACGCCATCAAGCAATATTTTTTGGCGCCGTTGCCGGGGAGATCAAGACACGCTGCAAGGGGAGTCTCCACAATCCAATCTCTTTACTTTGTTTTTGTCTTGCTTTATTTTATTTACTTTCTTGTTTGCTGCATTATATCAAAACACAAAAAAATTAGTTGCTAGTTTTACTTTATTTACTGTCTTGTTCTCTATATCAAAAACACAAAAAAATTAGTTACTTGCATTTACTTTTTGTTTATTTCACCATGTTTCCTTCTAAGTACACTCTAAAAGACATACCGGTAGGACGTGGGTCTATAATTGGGAGAGATAATATAGAAGATTTTTTCACTCATGTTAGTACCACTGAAGATTTTGAAGATAGACAGTTGGTAGAACTTGCTCCTACTTATGAAATTGCTGCTGCTTCTTTAGTTCACATGTTGGAAACTAAATTTGTTAATCTTAATCCTATAATCCAACACATGTTTCTCACACTCGGTGATATGGAAGAAGGGGAAAAGAAAGATTTTGTTTTAGAAACCCTTCTTAAAGAATTTGGAGGTGTAGCAAGAGAGGCTAGAAAGGTCTTTACTAAATAAAATATGCTTGGCTCTTATACCAATTTTGTTAGTATCCTTGAAAAGATGGACATGGAGAGAGTTAGGTACACTAATAATATTAATGATGGTGGGAAGATTAAGACAACAATACCTTGTAAGCTCCTGGGAATGAATGACGCTCTAGAGAATAACTATGGTTGGCTTGTCCCTGAAAATTTGTTTGACGAGGGTAGCAAACCTAAGAATAATGAAAAGGGAGCCTCTGAAACTCATATAGATAAGATAAAATGCATAGTTGAGAAAACTCCCAACACCTATGTTGATACTTCTTCTCTTGATAACCCTTGATATACACTTTCTACGCCTAGCTGAAAGGCGTTAAAGAAAAGCGCTTATGGGAGACAACCCATGTTTTTACTACAATACTTTTATTTTATATTTGAGTCTTGGAAGTTGTTACTACTGTAGCAACCTCTCCTTATCTTAGTTTTGTGCATTGTTGTGCCAAGTAAGGTCGTTGATAGTAAGGTTCATACTAGATTTGGATTACTGCGCAGAAACAGATTTCTTTGCTGTCACGAATTTAGACCTGCCTCTCTGTAGGTAGCTCATAAAAATATTCCAATTTACGTGCGTGATCCTCAGATATGTACGAAACTTTCATTCAATTTGGGCATTTTCATTTGAGCAAGTCTGGTGCCTCAATAAAATCCATCTTTACGGACTGTTCAGTTTTGACAGATTCTGCCTTTTATTTCGCATTGCCTCTTTTGCTATGTTGGATGAATTTCTTTGTTCCATTAATGTCCAGGTAGCTTTGTGCAATGTCCGGAAGTGTTAAGAATGATTATGTCACCTCCGAACATGTAAATTTTTATTATGCACTAACCCTCTAATGAGTTGTTTCGAGTTTGGTGTGGAGGAAGTTTTCAAGGATCAAGAGAGGGAGATGATACAATATGATCAAGGAGAGTGAAAGCTCTAAGCTTGGGGATGCCCCGGTGGTTCACGCCTGCATATTTTAAGAAGAATAAAGCGTCTAAGCTTGGGGATGCCCAAGGCATCCCCTTCTTCATCGACAACATTATCAGGTTCCTCCCCTGAAACTATATTTTTATTCCATCACATCTTATGTGCTTTGCTTGGAGCGTCGGTTTGTTTTTGTTTTTGTTTTTGTTTGAATAAAATGGATCCTAGCATTCATTGTGTGGGAGAGACACGCTCCGCTGTTGCATATGGACAAATATGTCCTTAGGCTTTACTCATAGTATTCATGGCGAAAGTTGAATCTTCTTCGTTAAATTGTTATATCGTTGGAATCAGGAAATGCTACATGTAGTAATTCTAAAATTTCTTGAACAATTTGATACTTGGCAATTGTTGTGCTCATGTTTAAGCTCTTGCATCATATACTTTGCACCTATTAATAAAGAAATACATAGAGCTTGCTAAAATTTGGTTTGCATAATTGGTCTCTCTAAAGTCTAGATAATTTCTAGTATTGAGTTTTGAACAACAAGGAAGACGGTGTAGAGTCTTATAATGTTTTCAATATGTCTTTTATGTGAGTTTTGCTGCACCGGTTCATCCTTGTGTTTGTTTCAAATAACCTTGCTAGCCTAAACCTTGTATTGAGAGGAATACTTCTCATGCATCCAAAATCCTTGAGCCAACCACTTTGCCATTTGTGTCCCCCATACCTACCTACTACATGGTATTTCTCCACCATTCCAAAGTAAATTGCTTGAGTGCTACCTTTAAAATTTCCATTCTTTACCTTTGCAATATATAGCTCATGGGACAAATAGCTTAAAAACTATTGTGGTATTGAATATGTACTTATGCACTTTATCTCTTATTAAGTTGTTTGTTGTGCGATAACCATGTTCCTGGGGACGCCATCAACTACTCTTTGTTGAATATCATGTGAGTTGCTATGCATGTCCGTCTTGTCCGAAGTAAGGGAGATTTACCACTCATTTAATGGTTAGAGCATGCATAATGTTAGAGAAGAACATTGGGCCGCTAACTAAAGCCATGAATCATGGTGGAAGTTTCAGTTTTGGACAAATATCCTCAATCTCATATGATAACATTAATTGTTGCTACATGCTTATGCATTAAAGAGGAGTCCATTATCTGTTGTCTATGTTGTCCCGGTATGGATGTCTAAGTTGAGAATAATCAAAAGCGAGAAATCCAAATGCGAGCTTTCTCCTTAGACCTTTGTACAGGCGGCATAGAGGTACCCCTTTGTGACACTTGGTTAAAACATGTGTATTGCGATGATAATCCCGGTAATCCGAGCTAATTAGGACAAGGTGCGGGCACTATTAGTATACTATGCATGAGGCTTGGAACTTGTAAGATATAATTTACATGATACATATGCTTTATTACTACCGTTGACAAAATTGTTTCTTGTTTTCAAAACCAAAGCTCCAGCACAAATATAGCAATCAATGCTTCCCTCTGCGAAGGGCCCTTTCTTTTACTTTTATGTTTAGTCAGTTCACCTATCTCTCTCCACCTCAAGAAGCAAACACTTGTGTGAACTGTGCATTGATTCCTACATACTTGCATATTGCACTTGTTATATTACTTTACATTGATAATATCCATGAGATATACATGTTATAAGTTGAAAGCAACCGCTGAAACTTAATCTTCCTTTGTGTTGCTTCAATACATTTACTTTGATTTATTGCTTTATGAGTTAACTCTTATGCAAGACTTATTGATGCTTGTCTTGAAAGTACTATTCATGAAAAGTCTTTGCTTTATGATTCATTTGTTTACTCATGTCATTACCATTGTTTTGATCGCTGAATTCATTACATATGCTTACAATAGTATGATCAAGGTTATGATGGCATGTCACTCCATAAATTATCTTTGTTATCGTTTACCTTCTCGGGACGAGCAGGAACTAAGCTTGGGGATGCTGATACGTCTCCGACGTATCGATAATTTCTTATGTTCCATGCCACATTATTGATGATATCTACATGTTTTATGCATACTTTATGTCATATTTATGCATTTTTCGGCACTAACCTATTAACGAGATGCCGAAGAGCCGCTTGTCGTTTTCTGCTGTTTTTGGTTTCAGGAATCCTAGTAAGGAAATATTCTCGGAATTGGACGAAATCAACGCCCAGGGGCCTATTTTGCCACGAAGCTTCCAGAAGACCGAAGAGAAGACGAAGTGGGGCCACGGGGCGCCGCCACACTAGGGCGGCGCGGCCCAAAGGGGGCCCGCGCGGCCCTGCTGTGTGGGGCCCCCGTGACGCCTCTTGACCTGCCCTTCCGCCTACTTAAAGCCTCCGTCGCGAAACCCCCAGTACCGAGAGACACGATGCGGAAAACCTTCCAGAGACGCCGCCGCCGCCAATTCCATCTCGGGGAATTTAGGAGATCGCCTCCGGCACCCTGCCGGAGAGGGGAATCATCTCCCGGAGGAATCTTCACCGCCATGGTCGCCTCCGGAGTGATGAGTGAGTAGTTCACCCCTGGACTATGGGTCCATAGCAGTAGCTAGATGGTCGTCTTCTCCTTATGTGCTTCATTGTCGGATCTTGTGAGCTGCCTAACATGATCAAGATCATCTATCCGTAATGCTATATGTTGTGTTTGTCGGGATCCGATGGATAGAGAATACTATGTTATGTTGATTATCAATCTATTACCTAAGTGTTGTTTATGATCTTGCATGCTCTCCGTTATTAGTAGAGGCTCGGCCAAGTTTTTACTCTTAACTCCAAGAGGGAGTATTTATGCTCGATAGTGGGTTCATGCCTCCATTAAATGCGGGACGAGTGACGAAAGTTCTAAGGTTGTGGATGTGCTTGTTGCCACTAGGGATAAAACATTGATGCTATGTCCGAGGATGTAGTTATTGATTACATTACGCACCATACTTAATGCAATTGTCTCGTTGTTTGCAACTTAATACTGGAAGGGGTTCGGATGATAACCTGAAGGTGGACTTTTTAGGCATAGATGCATGCTGGATAGCGGTCTATGTACTTTGTCGTAATGCCCAATTAAATCTCACTATACTTATCATATCATGTATGTGCATGGTTATGCCCTCTCTATTTGTCAATTGCCCGACTGTAATTTGTTCACCCAACATGCTATTTATCTTATGGGAGAGACACCTCTAGTGAACTGTGGACCCCGGTCCTATTCTTTACATCTGAAATACAAATCTGCTGGTATTGTTCTTTACTATTCTTTGCAAACAAATATCATCATCCACACTATACATCTAATCCTTTGTTACAGCAAGCCGGTGAGATTGACAACCTCACTGTTTCGTTGGGGCAAAGTACTTCGGTTGTGTTGTGCAGGTTCCACGTTGGCACCGAAATCCCTGGTGTTGCGCCGCACTACATCCCGCCGCCATCAACCTTCAACGTGCTTCTTGGCTCCTCCTGGTTCGATAAACCTTGGTTTCTTTCTGAGGGAAAACTTGCTGCTGTGCGCATCATACCTTCCTCTTGGGGTTCCCAACGAACGTGTGTATTACACGCCATCAACTGTCTACAAGAAAAGAAGAGTGCGTAGACATCATGAACCACATGGTGGTAGCGGTGCACCCTCATCCATCCATTGAATTATCCTATAGTGTATTTTGGACCTTCGATCTAAAGTAACGGTGTTAAACCACAAACACCTCCCACTAATATTCTTCCTTCTCCCGCACATAATTTTTTGCGGACTTTGTTTTTGTGGACGGGTGCAACTTTATTTTCATGGACGGGTGTGGCTTTGTTTTCATGGACTTTATTTTCATGACCGGGTGTGACTTTGTTTTCATGGACTTTCTTTTCATGACGGGTGTGGCTTTGTTTTCATGGACGGGTTTGGCTTTGTTTTAGTAGACTTCCTTTTTATGGATGGGTGTGACTTTCTTTTTGTGGATAGGCATGACTTTTCTTTCATGGATGGGTATGACTTTCTTTTCATGGACGGGTGTGACTTTCTTCTCGTGGATCGGTGTGACTTTCTTTTCGTGGACTTTCTTTTCATGGAAGGGTGTGAGTTTCTTTTCGTGGACGGGTTTGACTTTCTTATCGTGGACTTTCTTTTCATGGACGGGTGTGACTTTCTTTTCATAGGGCGGCCAGACCACCCCATGGCGCAGTCAAGGGTGGGCCCACGCAAAGGGGTGGTGTGGGCCCCCAAGGCGGCCACCGACCTCACACTTCCGCCTATTTATTCATGATATCGGGAAAAACCTACAGACCCGAGTCTCCATCCATGAAAAGTTCCGTAGCCACCGCCATCGTCGACTCTAGTTCGGGAGGGTTCTGAAGCTCTTCCCGGCACCCTGCTGGAGAGGGAGATCATCACCAGAGGCCTCTTCATCACCATGCCCGCCTCCGAAGTGATGCGTGAGTAGTTCAAAATTGGACTACGGGTTCATAGCAGTAACTAGATGGTTGTCTTCTCCTCCTTATGCTTCTTGTTTAGATCTTGTGAGCTGCCTAACACGGTCAAGATCATCTTTATGTAATGCTACATGTTGTGTTTGCTGGGATCCGATGAATATTGAGTACTATGATTGAGTTGATTGTAGATATGTTTTATATGTTATTTATGATCTTGCATGCTCTCCGTTGCTAGTAGATTCTCTGGCCAAGTATGTGCTTCTGAATCCAAGAGGGAGTATTTATGCTCGATAGTGGGTTCATGCCTCTAGAAATCTGGGAGAGTGACAATAACTCCTAAGGTTGTAGATGTGTTGTTGCTACTAGGGAGAAAACAACAATGCTTTATCCAAGAAATTTTATTGTTTACTTTACACACTTTACCTAATGCAATAATATGTTGCTTGCAACTTAATACCCAAAGTTGTTCGGATGGTATCCTAAGGGCGGATTATTAGTCATAGATGCAGTTGGATTACGGTCTATAAATCTTGTTGTAATGCCCAAATGAATCTCATAGTAATCATCTTGTCATGTACGGTCTTTATTCTGTTAATTTTCCAGCTGAAATTTGTGTACCTAGCATGTTATTTATGTTTATGGATCTAGTGAACTGTGGACCCCGGTCCTTTCTTTTGCACTGATAAAACCATCTACTGCAAATGCATGTTCTGTTTCCTTACTGCAAGCATTTTTCTCTTTATTTCACTGCAAACAAACATCCCTTTCCACACTATACGTCTAATCCTTTGTTTTCAGCAAAACCAGTGAAATTGACAACCCCATTGTAAGTTGGGGCAAAGTAATTTGATTGTGTTGTGTGCAGGTTCCACGTTGTTGCTGACACCGGTAGTGCGCCCCGCCAAAGTCAGCCAGCAACAACCTTCAGAAGTGATTTCTTTCTCCTACTGGTCGATTAAACATTGGTTTCTTTCTGAGGGAAAACTTGCTGATGTGCTCACCATACCATCCTCTTGGGGTTTCCCAACTGCATTACTCTGCACAACATCACTCAGCTGACCATGGTGGCTAAATGTAGAGGGGAGACGCGATTGGGTCCGGCTAGATGGTTGTGATGCTAAACATACGTGACCTGAACAGACGGATGGCACGGTAAAAGAAAGCAGAACCACTCGACCAGAAGATCTGGGATGTTGACACGCACGATCGTACGGCTTTGCTGTGGTGGTTTGTAGGTAGTTCCATTTTACTGTTACTCAATTTGTTTTTCTGTTTTTTATATTCATCGGTCAACCATAACCATAATGTATACAACTATGGGCACGCACATGTATAGCTAGGGCTAGGGCTCCGGAGTGATTAGGCCTTGAACTCAACCTTAGTTGAGATGGCTCAGCTTGACTTGTTAAAACTAACAAGCTAGCTCGACTCAAGTCGCTCAACTAACGAGTCGAGAGTTGAAACTTGAATCAACTCAAAAAGGTCGCTAGTTTTCTGGTGTAACTCGTTTAGCTTGGTAAAATTGCCAACATACAACATTATAGATCGTCACCTCATCACAAGTGTTCCTGGTTTAGGCATGTATGATGCAATCGTCACAACAATCAACGATAGTATGACAACCTTAGGTAATAATCAGGAATAATTGGGCCAGTTGGGCTTCACTTAAGCTAGATGGGCCAGAATGAAAAGTTTAAGTAGTTTCGGCTCTCTATTTAATAAAGTTGAATGAGCTACATGACTACTTAGTAAACTCAGCTCATTTAACTTGAACTTGTTTACCGACTAAAACTAAAACTTGGCTCTGCTTGTTACTTGACGAGTTCGAGTGGAGTCGTGAGCTACTCGTTTAGCTTGGGAGATTCCATTTTTAATTTCAGACCTGCCAGCAATCTTAGACATGTAGGTAGATGGTTTTTGGTTAATTCTTTTGTGTTCTGTACTTCTATACGTAGAGTTACTCTTTGAATTGATGTAGTTGAAATGCGTTAACACTGGCATTGCATTATTTGACTTATTTAGTCTTGTTTATTTCTTATTCTTGGATCCACGTAGTACATGCCACGACCCAGACCGTGACATTTGAACTTGGAAGTTTTTTTCTTCCTTGCACGAGGTGTAGAACTAATATTCAAGTAATCGCCGGCCGTCAGTTGAGTGCAATCTTACCCACTTTAGAACAATCCATAAGGTGTGCAGATATACTAGCTAGCCAGACTTTGTAAAAAAGAAGATATAATAAGCACCATACGCCATCGATCCACGCGCCAGAGAACAAGTAAAGCCAAGTTGACGATTTGACAAATACTATCGCATATGCGTGTATGCGAAAAGCTGCAAGTTTAGCGTTCAAAAGGTAATCGCAAGTAGCAACTAGCTAGAATAATAACTGCCGATTGAGTCTGTCTAGAAGTGAAGTGGTAGCGGGTCTCGGCGGCAGACACGTGAAGATGAGCATGTGCAGGATGGTGGCAATTTCTGCCGTCGTGGCGACATCGACAGCATGCCTAGTAAGGTCAATATGTTGACCGTTACCCTGAATATGGGTCGGTAGAAGATGGCGACGGCGACTTCTAGAGTGTTTGCAACGGTGTGGGCTAAGGGTTTGCTCAACCGGTTTGTGTCCTCGGCTCGTCACTAAGCTGTTTCGTGAGGTCACTGGTTTTAGATGATGTGCGTAGTTGCGAGGTCAGGGTACACGGCCTCAACATGGCCACCTCTTCATCAATCTTTACGTATTGTGACAGTTATCTTTAGTGAGGTGGCTTCAGATTGATCTTTGCACTTTTTTTATAAGTTTATGGTGAATAATTTGAATAAAAAGGGGCGCGTGTATCATTTTGATGCAGAGGCAGAGGTTCAACCTCCGTTTTGAAAATAAAATGGTATGTTCAGCTCGCGCTAGCGCTCTATGTTGGTGAGCTTGCTACGAAAACTCAATACAGATGTCTAGCTACACATAGCCTTTTATTTTTAATAAATATTAAAATTTTATAATTTAATGTTTAAAAAAGTTTGAAACATAATTTTAGAGGTAACCAATGATGTAATACAAACATGTAAATTTTAATATGAATTACTTTTTTATTATATGCTACAAAAAAGAGACAAAATCTGATAAATTTTCTAGTATATAATTTATCTAATTTTCTTATTTTTGTATGTCATAGAATATAAAGTAGTTTACTGAGAATATACGTAATTGGCTACCCTTTTATTTTTTAAAAACTTTAAAATATAAATTTTTTAATGTTTGAAAATGAAGAGCTAGATTCTGTAGCTTGACATCAAGATTCTTTTTTCCATGTAGGCAAAAAATACCGGTGGGTAATGGTATTTCTGGTATTTCAGAAATACTGGAAATATGGGCTACCGGCGAAGATTTGTCAAGTCAGTTTACTATTTCATTCAAAATTTATCAATAAATAAATATTTTTTTGGAAATTATTTGAATACCGAAAATTCTGGTTTGGTATTAATTTTTTCTCGGTGGTAACCGGTAAAATTGGTTTCCGCCAAAATATCAGAAATACCGTCTGCCAAAAAAAAACCCCTGTTCTGCATCTATTTGTCCAGTCCGAGGTAGCTACTCCCTCTGTTCCGATTAAATCGACGCTAGCTTATGGTGGTGTCCCGTTGAATAGCTAGCTGGCTCGCGTGGACTAAAACGGAATGGAAGTGGATGTCGCAATACCGTGTACGTGCATATATAGACCCAGGCACCCAGCCCAGTGGAACGGGAAAGGCCTCTCGCGGGCAAATGTCAAGCTCGGGTCCTCGACGCGATGCATGCATGTGTGGCCGGAGTGGAGCAATGGTGGGCGATTTAAACTCGGCTTGACCGGACTACATGGAACGGAGCACACACGACAAGGAGATGCAGCGCATGGGACCGAGTGCGACCGCCGGACCGATCGGTGCCGCGCGCATTGACGGATTGACGGGCGACACGGCGGTGGAAACAGGGTCGCCGTCGTCGTCGTCGTCGTCGTACCTCTCGCTAGCTCGTACACGCGTGAATGCGTGATCGGTCCGTCCGTCCGGCCGGATGGTCCATGCCGAGGCACATGCGCGCGCGGTGGTCCGGCCGCTGGTCTCGGCCATGTGCATGGGGACGGTGGGGAGTGGCCATGTGTGGACGGGCGGTGCTGGGGAGCGAGCGCGCCGGCGGCGGCGCCGCGCGGACGTGGAGGGGGCCATGGGTGTTCCCGAAACGGCCGTGGCTTTGGTAAAAACATGAGGCTAGTGGAAAAGCAAACGCCCACGGCCGTAATGCGCGACGTGCGTCCCGACGGGCCATGATTTGAGCAGCCTCGCGGGCCAATGGACACTCATGTGGCTTTCTTCTCCGGCCTGTTACTGATCGGGCCGTTTGGGTCCTTACATGGGCCGTGCTGCCCTCGCGACGACCTACTTATGTTCCCGTGCGTGCGTGCGCGCGATGCAATACTTTTTTTTTTTTGACACTGATGCAATACTTCTTGATTGGCTGGAGTACGCGTGTGCCTACTGGTAGTACTACCTTGTACGACCGTACTTTGGTTGACCGTGCATGTGCATGTATACCTAGTACACGCGACGCGATACTTTTCCATGCTCTGGCCATGACCGTGTCCGTGCATGTGCATGTACCTAAGTACGTGCAACCACCGCAGAGCGCGATCAACCATGCAACGGAATACATACCTACTTCGAAATCGCTACTGACAAAGTACAAGTACACAACACAACTACACATATAGGACCACGTGTATACAGAAGGCGAAGCACAAGTTCATGCACGACCGAGCACCAGTAGACCAAGTGCGATTACACGGAAAACTAAGTACACATGTAATAAAAAAACGAATTACACTGCACCGAAGTACAGCCGTAGTGGAACTAAGGTACACCGACACACAACCATACTGGGAAGTACACCAAAATACAAGTGTGCTGAAACAGTAGTACACTAAAGCACACCCGTAGTGAAACCTCAAGTACACCAATGTACCAGTGTGTTAAAACCCAAAGTACAATGTACCTTAGGAACCCGAAGTATAGCTACCGTAAAACCCAAGCACACTCAAAGTACAACTATGATAGTTTTGGAAGTACGTCAAAAAAATTCATAAAACCTATTAACATAGGATCTAGTATTGAAGATCTCGACAAGAGAAACTCAAAAGTGAAAACGTTTGTACTTTCGACCAACGGTTCTCAAGATATTTCGCTTTGAAAATGTTGAATCTCGGAAAAGGAGGAAAACTGAGACAACTCACCCTCCCATGTCCATCTCTCTCATCGC
>NC_061511.1:255624781-255645745 GCF_022539505.1 Lolium rigidum
TCTAGACTAAAGGTTACTAAAATATGAGCATTATTGTGGAGCTTGTTAACTCCGGCATTGAGGGTTCGTGTAATCCTACGCAATGTGTTCATCATCCAACAAAAGTGTAGAGTATGCATTTATCTGTTACTGTTATGTGATCAATGTTGAGAGTGTCCACTAGTGAAAGTGTAATCCCTAGGCCTTGTTCCTAAATACTGCTGAGTTACTACTGCTTGTTTCTTGTTTCTTGTGTTACTACTCTGCTGCAATATTACCACCATCAACTACACGCCGACAAGCACTTTTACGGCACCGTTACTCTTGCTCATACTTATTTATACCACCTGTATTTCACTATCTCTTCGCCGAACTAGTGCACCTATTAGGTGTGTTGGGGACACAAGAGACTTCTTGCTTTGTGGTTGCAGGGTTGCATGAGAGGGATATCTTTGACCTCTTCCTCCCTGAGTTCGATAAACCTTGGGTATCCACTTAAGGGAAACTTTCTACTGTTCTACAAACCTCTGCACTTGGAGGCCCAACACTGTCTACAAGAATAGAAGCTCCCGTAGACATCAAGCACTTTTCTGGCGCCGTTGCCGGGGAGGAAAGGTAAAAAGGCACTCATACTACGGTCCTAGGTAAAGTATTTTTCCAGCGCCGTTGTGTGTGTGCTCAAAGCTATTTCCTTTAGATCCTGCAATTGCATCTTGTTGTTTCTTGTTTACACTAGTTTGGCATAATGTACAAGAGTGAGCTTCTTATTCTATTTCCTGATTTAAAACATGGATTGTTTGATGCGAAAATTGAAAAACCTATGAAATCTTATTTGCATGCTGGTAGTAATATTAGTATGAACGCTTTGAACACCATTGTTGATAATGATATAGAAAGTTCTAAGCTTGGGGAAGCTGGTTTTCATGATATTTTTAGTCCCCCAAGCATTGAGGAGAAAATTTTCTTTGATGATACTTTGCCTCCTATTTATGATGATTATAATGATAGTGGTCTTTTGGTGCCACCTACTATGGAGAGTAAATTTTGTTGTGATTATACTATGCCTCCTACACTTGATGAGAATAATAATGATAGCTACTTTGTTGAATTTGCTCCCACTACAACTAATAAAATTAACTATGCCTATGTGGAGAGTAATTATTTTATGCATGAGACTCATAATAAGAATGCTTTATGTGATAGTTATATTGTTGAGTTTGCTCATGATACCACTGGATATTATTATGAGAGAGGAAAATATGGTTGTAGAAATTTTCATGTTACTAAAATGCCTCTCTATATGCTGAAATTTTTGAAGCTACACTTGTTTTATCTTCCTATGCTTGTTACTTTGCTCTTCATGAACTTGTTTATTTACAAGATTCCTATGCATAGGAAGCATGTTAGACTTAAATGTGTTTTGAATTTGCCTCTTGATGCTCTCTTTTGCTTCAAATACTATTTCTTGCGAGTGCATCATTAAAACTGCTGAGCCCATCTTAATGGCTAAAAAGAAAAAACTTCTTGGGAGATAACCCATGTGTTATTTTGCTACAGTACTTTGTTTTATATTTGTGTCTTGGAAGTTGTTTACTACTGTAGCAACCTCTCCTTATCTTAGTTTTGTGTTTTGTTGTGCCAAGTAAAGTCTTTGATAGTAAAGTAAGTACTAGATTTGGATTACTTCGCAGAAACAGATTTCTTTGCTGTCACGAATCTGGGCCTAATTCTCTGTAGGTAACTCAGAAAATTATGCAAATTTACGTGAGTGATCCTCAGATATGTACGCAACTTTCATTCAATTTGAGAATTTTCGTTTGAGCAAGTCTGGTGGCCTAATAAAATCCATCTTTACGGACTGTTCTGTTTTGACAGATTCTGCCTTTTATTTCGCATTGCCTCTTTTGCTATGTTGGATGAATTTCTTTGATCCATTAATGTCCAGTAGCTTTATGCAATGTCCAGAAGTGTTAAGAATGATTGTGTCACCTCTGAACATGTTAATTTTTATTGTCCACTAACCCTCTAATGAGTTGTTTCGAGTTTGGTGTGGAGGAAGTTTTCAAGGGTCAAGAGAGGAGGATGATATACTACGATCAAGAAGAGTGAAAGCTCTAAGCTTGGGGATGCCCCGGTGGTTCATCCCTGCATATATCAAGAAGACTCAAGCGTCTAAGCTTGGGGATGCCCAAGGCATCCCCTTCTTCATCGACAACATTATCGGGTTCCTCCCACTGAAACTATATTTTTATTCCATCACATCTTATGTGCTTTTTCTTGGAGCGTCTCGTGTGCTTTTGTTTTTGTTTTTGTTTGAATAAATTGGATTACATCATGCTTGTGTGGGAGAGAGACACGCTCCGCTGGTTCATATGAACACATGTGTTCTTAGCTCATAATATTCATGGCGAAGTTTCCTCTTCGTTAAATTGTTATATGGTTGGAATTGGAAAATGATACATGTAGTAATTGCTATAAATGTCTTGGGTAATGTGATGCTTGGCAATTGTTGTGCTCATGTTTAAGCTCTTGCATCATATACCTTACACTTATTAGTGAAGAAATACATAGAGCTTGTTAAAATTTTGTTTGCATGAGTGGTTTCTCTAGAGTCTAGATATTTTCTAGTAAGATGTTTGAACAACAAGGAAGACGATGTATAGTTTTATAATGTTTTCAATATGTCTTTTATGTGAGTTTTGCTGCACCGGTTCATCCTTGTGTTTGTTTCAAATAAGCCTTGCTAGCCTAAACCTTGTATCGAGAGGGAATACTTCTCATGCATCCAAAATACTTGAGCCAACCACTATGCCATTTGTGTCCACCTTACCTACCTATACTACATGGTATTTTCCCGCCATTCCAAAGTAAATTGCTTGAGTGCTACCTTTAAAATTCCATCATTTACCTTTGCAATATATAGCTCATGGGACAAATAGCTTAAAAACTATTGTGGTATTTAATATGTAATTATGCACTTTATCTCTTATTAAGTTGCTTGTTGTGCGATAACCATGTTTACTGAGGAACGCCATCAACTCATTGTTGAATTTCATGTGAGTTGCTATGCATGTTTATTGTGACTGAAGTAAGGGCGATCTACACTGAGTTGAATGGTTTGAGCATGCATATTGTGAGAGAAGAACATTGGGCCGCTAACTAAAGCCATGATTCATGGTGGAAGTTTCAGTTTTGGACGAACATCCTCAAATCTCTAATGAGAAAAGAATTAATTGTTGTCAAATGCTTAAAGCATTAAAAGAGGGTCCATTATCTGTTGTCTATGTTGTCCCGGTATGGATGTCTAAGTTGAGAATAATCAAAAGCGAGAAATCCAAATGCGAGCTTTCTCCTTAGACCTTTGTACGGGCGGCATAGAGGTACCCCTTTGTGAAACTTGGTTAAAGCATATGTATTGCGGTGATAATCCGAGGTAGTCCAAGCTAATTAGGACAAGGTGCGGGCACTATTAGTACACTATGCATGAGGCTTGCAACTTATAAGATATAATTTACATGATGCATATGCTTTATTACTACCGTTGACAAAATTGTTTCATGTTTTCAAAATCAAAGCTCTAGCACAAATATAGCAATCGATGCTTTTCCTCTATGAGGACCATTCTTTTACTTTCAATGTTGAGTCAGTTCACCTATTTCTCTCCACCTCAAGAAGCAAACACTTGTGTGAACTGTGCATTGATTCCTACATACTCGCTTATTGCACTTATTATATTACTCTATGTTGACAATATCCATGAGATATACATGTTACAAGTTGAAAGCAACCGCTGAAACTTAATCTTCTTTTGTGTTGCTTCAATACCTTTACTTTGAATTATTGCTTTATGAGTTAACTCTTATGCAAGACTTATTGATGCTTGTCTTGAAGTGCTATTCATGAAAAGTCTTTGCTTTATGATTCACTTGTTTACTCATGTCATACACATTGTTTTGATCGCTGCATTCACTACATATGCTTTACAAATAGTATGATCAAGATTATGATGGCATGTCACTCGGAAATTATCTCGTGTTATCGTTTTACTGCTCGGGACGAGCGAGAACTAAGCTTGGGGATGCTGATACGTCTCCGACGTATCGATAATTTCTTGTGTTCCATGCCACATTATTGATGTTATCTACATGTTTTATGCACACTTTATGTCATAATCGTGCATTTTACGGAACTAACCTATTAACAAGATGCCGAAGTGCCAGTTCCTGTTTTCTGCTGTTTTTGGTTTCAGAAATCCTAGTAACGAAATATTCTCGGAATCGGACGAAATCAACGCCAAAGATCTTAGAATCCCCGGAAGCATCCAGAACACACCAGAGAGGTCAGAGGGGGGGCACAGGCCCACCACACCATGCCCTGGCGCGGCCTAGGGGGGCCCGCGCCCCCCTAGGGTTTGGCCAGCCCTTCGACCCCCTGGCGCCGCCTCTTCGCCTATAAGAAGCCCCTGGATCGGAAAACCCGAGACCAATTGACGAAACCCACGAAAACCTTCCGGAGCCGCCGCCATCGCGAAGCCAAGATCCGGGGACAGGATCTCCGTTCGGCACCCTGCCGGAGCGGGGAAGTGCCCCGGAAGGCTTCTCCATCGACACCGCTGCCATCTCCACCGCCATCTTCATCACCGCTGCTGCTCCCATGAGGAGGGAGTAGTTCTCCATCGAGGCTCGGGGCTGTACCGGTAGCTATGTGGTTCATCTCTCTTCCATGTACTTCAATACAATGATCTCATTGAGATTCATATGAGTTTGTATCACAATTTATCTATGTGCTACTCTAGTGATGTGTTATTAAAGTAGTTTTATTCCTCCTGCATGTGTGCAAAGGTGACGAGTGCGTGCACCATGTTAGTACTTGGTTTATGCTATGATCATGATCTCTTGAAGATTGCGAAGTTAACTATTGCTATGATAATATTGATGTGATCTATTCCTCCTACATATGCATGAAGGTGACGGTGTGCATGCTATGCTAGTACTTGGTTTAGTACTGTTGATCTATCTTACACTAAAGGTTACTAAAATATGAGCATTATTGTGGAGCTTGTTAACTCCGGCATTGAGGGTTCGTGTAATCCTACGCAATGTGTTCATCATCCAACAAAAGTGTAGAGTATGCATTTATACTGTTCGTTATGTGATCAATGTTGAGAGTGTCCACTAGTGAAAGTGTAATCCCTAGGCCTTGTTCCTAAATGCTGCTGAGTTACTACGCTTGTTTCATTGTTTTCTTGTGTTACTACTGCTTGCAATATTACCACCATCAACTACACGCCGACAAGCACTTTTCCGGCACCGTTACTACTGCTCATACTTATTTATACCACCTGTATTTCACTATCTCTTCGCCGAACTAGTGCACCTATTAGGTGTGTTGGGGACACAAGAGACTTCTTGCTTTGTGGTTGCGGGGTTGCATGAGAGGGATATCTTTGACCTCTTCCTCCCTGAGTTCGATAAACCTTGGGTATCCACTTAAGGGAAACTTGCTGCTGTTCTACAAACCTCTGCACTTGGAGGCCCAACACTGTCTACAAGAATAGAAGCTCCCGTAGACATCACTCACCGAGCCACGACGAGTGGCGCGCTACATACGAACAGCGCAAACTACAGCTTACCGCTACTCCACCCATGAGGCTGCTATTCGTACTATAACGACTACGTACTGCGACTGGGGACGCCCAGCTCGAAAAGGAAAACAGTCAAGTCGATAGCCTTCATCCGGGTCGCAAGGCGACTGGCCTGAGGGCCATGGATAGTCGGAACCAACTCCAAAGCATCGCCGCCACAAATAACATAAATTCAAAAGAAAAACAACCACCGAATTATAATTAAGCAAAAGTTATCACTTTATTTACAACTGACACCCGCTCGCGGGAATCCAAGTTACTTCTTACACAGGGACTAAGAAACCTACGAGGACGGCCCCGAAGCCCCTTCTACGACAGGTTCGGCGCCATCATCGCCGTGGCGAAACTTCGGCGTATACAGAACGACCGGATACGTAGACAACGAGCCGGCGGCCGCGACATGGAAGAGGCGCTCCGCGGGGTAGTCCACTGGGCCCGGCTCCTTCTCCGTGTCCCCAGGCGCCGCTTGGCTGGAGATGTGAGTCTCCAAGTCCGCAGTCGCCAGTACTCGGTCGGCAAAGGGGCGCACCGCATCCATCAAGCGCAGCACTTCGGCAACGTCGAACTCGCCAGTCTCCGAGGGGAAGCCAGCGGTGACCTCCTCCACATCGAACCCCTCGGAGTAGTGTGCCAGCACCATGCTCAGAGCCATGGTAATGCCAACACGGCAGGAGGAGCGGCGAAGCCAGTCGACAACGGCCGGAATATTGGACACGGCCTTGAAGACGGTCGGCGTGTCCCGCGGAATCACCTCCCGTGGACTCAGGTACTGGAGCGCAGCCAGTATCTCCCCCGCACAAGCAATGATACGCGTGGTCGCAGTCGACAGGCATTCCCGCGGAGTCGCCGTCTCCACGAAGTCACATGTACCTACAACCACCGACACAGGGAAGAGAAAAATAAGTACTCGCTTTCGACATCAACTCGACAGGCTCGGGGACTGGCCCCCGGAACCGACTCGCCACGCTCGGGGACTGGCCCCCGGAACCGACTCGCCATGCTCGGGGACTGGCCCCCGGAACCGACTCGCCAGGCTCGGGGACTGGCCCCTGAAGCCGACTCGCCACGCTCGGGGACTCGAAGCCCCGGCAGGAAAACAGCAGGCGCAAAGACAGGAACTTACCAAGAATCTGACGCGACATCTCCCGGACGAAAGCCTCGAAGCTGGTCTTCTCGGCCTGTACTGCCAAGACGATGCCTTCGGACGCCTCCTTTTCCGCAGCCAACTCCATGGCGTGCTGTTGCTTCAAGGCCGCAACCTCCTCCCGCAGAGACGCGGCAGCCCCACGCGCGGAGTCCCGCGCATCAGTCGCGGCCTCCAGCTTTACCTTGTACTCGGCGATGACGTCTTCCAGTTCCCGGCCCTTCTGCTCCAGGACCTTCGTCAAGTCCGCCACCTCCGCTTTCGCCCTTTTCCGGGCCTCTTCGGCCTGCTGCGCCCGGAATTCGGCTTCGCGGTAGAAAGACTCCTTGACGAATCCTTCCCGAGCCTCGGCAAGAGCCTTTGCTTGCGCCTCTGCTACAAAAAGAAGACGGTAAGAACGAAAGTTCAGTCAGGGCTAGTGATACCGAGAGAGGAAGGCGAGCGGGCATGACTTACTGCCCAGAGCAATCAACTTCCGGTTCTTTTGCGCCGCCTCCTCCACGAGCGCGGTCAATCGCTTAACCTCCGCCTACAAAAATCCAAAAACAATGCCAAGGTCAACAAAGGAAAACCAGACGGACAAAAGGAGACTCGACTCGCCCTTTCAGACCAAGTCGACCCTCGGGGACTGGGGGTGACTAGACTACGAGTCCAGAGACACTCACCACGTGTGCTTCACCAAGCGCCGTGTGGAGCTCAGCAAAGGTCAAGGTCGAGGGCGGTGGATGGCGCGACTCGGCCGCCTCTCCCGCCTGCATCACCACCTCAGTCAACGGCACTTCGCCCGCCCGCGTGTCGGCGTCACTGGGCGGGGCTCGGTCCCTAGCAGCCTTGGACCGGCACTCCTTCACCGGCTCCGAGAGGCCACCCTCCTCGCCGATGTTCCCTTCGACCTCGGGCGCCTTTTGCCCCTCGGCCGGCCCAACAACCGCTGACCCCTCCTCCACCACGGGTGGAACGACGCCCGGTCCCTTCGCTAGACTCGCCATGCCCCCGCGAACCATGCTGGGTAGAGGGAAGGCTTCGGCGGTGGGCTCGGCGTGGCTGGCGCCCACCTTCTCAGCTTGGCTCGTGGTGACGGGCTCTGCCGGAGCCGACCCCGCGCCCCCAAGGTCGGATGGCGCCGCTTTCTTCTCCGCGGCCTTCTTCTTCGCCTCAGCCGCCCTCGTGGCCGCCACCGCAGCCGCGGCCGGTTTCGCCAAGGTCTTCTTCTTGGACCTACAGGAAAAAAGATGAGTCGACATCCAATCCCGCCACAAGGAGAACAAGCTTGACAAGGAGCACTTACCTCACTGTGGGGATTGCCTTTACGCCTGGACCGGCTCGAGCTCCCGCATCGATCGCGTCCTTCAAGGGACACTGAAGCCTCATGGAACCTTCCAGGATAGTGGGGCGCAGTCGCTTCGACAGCGGCTCGGCCCCTCCCTTGGAAGGCTCCGCCTCGCCCTCCGGGCGAGAGGTTGCCTCCTCTTCAACCGCGCCCTGAGACGAGGACCCGGCACCCCTCTTCGTCCCACGAGGGAGTCTGATGAAGTCCCGCGCCTCGGAGTCCGACTCGGTGCGCTCCTCGTCGTCGTCGACCTCTTCTTCTTCGCCTTCGGTCATTTCCGGAGGCTCCTTCCCGGCGAGGGGGGGGAGGTGGTCAGCGATCTTCTGCCAGCGCTACATTTGAATCAAGGAAACAAGTCAGAGGAGAGGAAACGCGAACGAGCGGGGCGGAGTCACCGTACGGAGCGTTACCTGAGGTGCAGGGGTGTCTTCGGAGTAGGGCTGCAGGCCGTCCTCGAAGGAGGTAAAGGTGGCCGTGGTGATCTTGGCGAGCACCTTCCGGTACTCGCTCTCGTCCCACTCGGTCGCTGTCGACCGGGTGCAGTCGTTTTGCCCCCGGTATTCCCACATGGGGTGAGCTCGGCACCGTAGGGGGATTAGCCGCCGGCCAAGCCAGCAGTTATACACATTGACCGCCGTCAGGCCGTTATCCTTCAGCGCCTGGATCGCCTGGCGCATCTCCCTCACCGCCTCCTCCTGCTCGCGCGGCAGCGACCGGACGTTGAGGCGTCGCGGGATGCTGGGCTCGGGGCTGAACTGAGGAATGCAGACCTCGCCGGGGGGAGTGTACTCCTTGGCGTAAAACCAGAAGCGGCGCCACTGCGACTGCGCCTTCTTGGGGAGCGCCATGTCGATGAAGCTTTCCCCGGACTTCACCTGGAAGGTGATTCCGCCATTCGGGATGAGCGCTTCGCTGCTCTTGCTGGCCCGAGTCGCCCGTCCGTGGAGGATCGATGCCCACAGTGGGAAATAGGGCGGACAGCCCAAGTAACACTCGCACAGCGCCACGAACAGTGAAATCTGTTGGACACTGTGCGGCCCGAGGTCGGAGATCTTGATGCTGTAAAAGGCCAACAACTGCCGGAGGAAATCGGAGGTGGGGAGAGCGAACCCGCGGTCGAGGAAGCTCAGGAAGATCACGAACTCCCCGGGCCGCGGGAGGGGTTCCACCTCGTTCGCCGGCGGAACTCGCCACCGCTCTTACTTGAACTCCGGGATGACCCCGGAGGCGACGTACGGGAGCAGTGACTCTCGCGTGACCTTCGACTTGCCCCAGCCTTTCACCGCCATGGATGCGTGTGGAACTTAGAATGAGGATGAGATGAGGAGAAAATGAGAGGAGAAGGCGGAGGAGTGGTGAACCCTAATCCCAAGGGCAGCCTTTTATACCGCCCGCACTCGCCCAGATTAAGGATGAAATCCGTTCGTTAATTCGTCCCGGAATCGCCGCCCCGCAATCAACGGTCAAGATTTGCACCGGCTCCGGCTGAATAGCCGTTAAACTAGCCGTTAGCAGTCACGTCAGGCCCAACGGTCAACAACATGCAAACGGTTCATGCCTCGGTCAACGTGAAATCTAGCCGTTGGCTCTTCCACGTGTCTCTATGGTGAATGTGCGTCGACTGGCAAACGGCGACTGGCTGACGCCGACTGTCATACGCCGACTGACAGACCAAGCTCTGGCGATTGGAGACTGGCACCAAGATCGCGATTTTATCTTCGGGAGCCCGGTGGCAATTCACCTTGCTCCATCACTACGCCTTTCCAAGACTCGCTCTAGATCCGCGCTTCATCACCACCGCGCTCGGGGACTACTGATGGGGATATGCCCATAGGGGGTGGGTCGCCAGTCCCACTCGCCGTGAAGACGGAGGCCCAGGCAGACCGCCAGTCGCCCAAGCGACTGGGCTTTAAGGCGACTGGGCCATAACCCCAAGGAGGTGATCCATGCGACTGGATGAGAAGATTACTTGTAAGAGGGGTAGTGGATCCCGGATTAGTAGCAACTAATACGATTCGGAGTTATCTTCATGTAACCCTAGATCGGGGGTGCCTATATAAACCCCCGAGCTTAAACCCTAGAGGACACCTGATTCGAGATCTAATCTCCCCTTGTAAGCTCTCGGCGTAGCCGCCGACTGAGCCCCCCCCATTGTAATTCTCCACTGAGCAATAAAGATCTAGCAGGATGTAGGCCTTTTACTCTCCGGAGGGGCTGAACCTGGGTAAAACCCTTGCGTCTCTTGCACCTCGACCCGTAGATGGCGATGTTCCCTTCCCCTCGCATCAACGAAGTGCTACCCCCTGTAGCATCTGCCGTGGTCACATCCACGACAGTTTCAGCAAGAGGAATCGAAGCAAACCCCGACAAAATACAAGCCATCGTAACGATGAGGAAGCCAACCAAGTTAAAAGAAATACAGCAATTAACTGGGCGAGTCGCAGCTTTAAGTAGATTCGTCGCCAGGCTGGGAGAAAAAGCACTACCGTTCTACGCTTTGATAAAGCAAGGGGAGAAATTCCAGTGGAACGAAGAAGCAGATAGAGCTTTCGAGGATCTGAAACGCAAAATCTCGACACCACCAGTCTTGGTGGCGCCGAAGGAAAAGGAACCTCTCCTGTTGTATATCGCAGCCACACCCCAAGTGGTTAGAACGGTGCTAGTTGTTGAAAGAGAAGAAGAAGGAAAACTCCATGGAGTGCAAAGGCCGGTATATTTCATTAGTGAAGTTTTATCGCCATCCAAACAGCGGTACCCGCAGTACCAGAAACTAGCATATGGAGTAATCACAACGAAGAAGAAAGTTGCGCCACTATTTTTCGGCACACCCGATAATAGTAGTCAATGAAGCACCTCTCTCAAATATACTGAACAATCCAGAAGCTACGTGGCGTGTCTCCCTTTGGGGAATAGAACTTTCCCCTCGGGACATCACGTATGAAAAAAGAAAGGCAATCAAGTCGCAAGTTTTGCCAGATTTCATCGCCGAGTGGATGGAGTTGCAAAACACGGGACCCCCAGATTTGTCGAGAACTTGGACAATGAACTTCGACGGATCCAAGAGAGTAGAAGGTGTTGGCGCAGGAGTGATACTTATATCACCTGAAGGCGACAAATTGAAATATGTCCTACGGATGACGTTCCCAAACGCATCTAACAATGAAGCAGAATATGAAGCCCTTATACACGGGATGAAGATGGCAAAGGCTTGCGGAGCAACCCGACTAAAAATCTTTGGCGACTCACAATTGGTGGCTCAGCAAGTTATGAACCAATGTGATGCAGTCAATGATAGCATGATAGCATACAAGGAGGTATACAATGAGCTTGAGAAGCTGTTTGATGGATGCGAGGTAAATCATATCGATAGACCGAGCAATGATGAAGCCGACGTTCTCGCAAACATCGGGTCACAATGCCTCCCAATCCCGCCAGGCGTATTTTGGGAAGAAATAGCGGAGAGATCAACAAAGCCGAAGAAGATGCAGAAAAAAGCAAAAGAAGGAAAAACTTCGGCATCTCTCAAAGAAACCGTGGAAGACGAAGAGGACCAAGAACTTGTGATGATGATAGAAGTTCCTTGGATGCAAGCGTACATATCATATATCCTCAGAAAGGAAATACCCGACGATCCAGTTGAAGCAAGGCGAGTTATTCGACGATCCAAAGCTTTCACAGTGATCAAAGGGGAGTTATATAAGCGAAGTATTTCAGGCGTCTTGCAAAGGTGTGTCACACCAGAAGTAGGAAGAATAATCCTAAAAGATGTGCACAAAAGAATATGTGGTCACCACGCAAGCAGTCGAGCTATTGCAGCCAAAGTCTTTCGAGCAGGATTTTACTGGTTGACAGCAATTGAGGACGCAAAAGAGATAGTACGAACTTGCGACGCGTGCCAGAGATTCGCCGCAAAACCGCACTCTCCGGCGGCAGAACTTATGCCAATACCATTGTCATGGCCCTTTGCTCAGTGGGGACTTGACATGGTAGGCAAGTTGCACAAAGCTTCGCCAGGAGGATACGAGTACCTGTTAGTTGCTGTCGACAAATTTACCAAGTGGGTAGAAGCGAAGCCAATAAATTCACCAGATGCACAATCAGCAATAAAGTTCGTGAAGGGCATCGTTTTTCGATTTGGAGTACCTCATAGCATCGTCACAGACAATGGCAGCAACTTCACATCGAAGGAGTTCAAGGCATACTGTGCGGAAGTGGGCATCAAACTGCACTTCGCGTCGGCCGCACATCCCCAAACTAATGGTCAAGTCGAGAAAGCCAATGGCATCATCCGTAATGGCATTAAAAACGTCTCGCTAGGACCGCTTGAAAAGGCTCGACACACCCGGCCGAAGAACTGCCAAGTGTTTTGTGGAGCATCCGAACAACACCAAACACGGCGACACAGGAAACACCGTTCTTTCTCATCCACGGAGCTGAAGCCGTACTACCAATTGAAATAGAGCATGATTCTCCAAGAGTAGCAGGGTACGACGAAGAAACATCACGAAAAGTTCGGGAGGACGATATGGATGCACTCGATGAAGCTCGGGATGAAGTACTATCACGGGTTACCAAGTACCAACAAGACTTGAAGAACTACCACAGTCGACGATTGCGGCCAAGATCTTTTCAGGTCGGTGATTTGGTCCTGCGACTCAATCAGCAAAGTACAGAGAAGCTCGAGTCACCATGGTTGGGGCCTTACATCGTCACAGAAGTCATCGACGGAGGAGCATACAGGATCAAGGACAAGAAGACAGGGTCCCCGAGAAAACCCCTGGAACGTGGCGCAGCTCAGGCGGTTCTACGCCTAGAGCCGAAATATAGTTCTTCTCTGTAAAAATACAATGTACTGAAACGCCCGCGAGTTTTCAGACGCACTCTTTTCCTTTTTGGGGCACCGAGTGGGGCCGGAAAGGTTTTTAATGAGGCGGGCTCGCGGTGCTGCAATATAATAAAGATAGTGGAATTATATATTTTTTCGACGAGCTCGGGGCTCTTACCCGTAAGATACAATATATATATATCTCGCCTTGGTATAAAGTACCTCGCCAAATAAAAATACGTCGCAAAATAGCAATCAACAAGAAAATATCAGGGTTCGCACCCGCGAAAATAGCGTGCAAATACAAATTATCTTGCCTTGGGACAACCTCGCATTACAAAAAAGAGAAAAATATCGCCATTATAACGCCCGGGGGCTTGGCATTGAAAAACAGAAATATAACAACTCTACCATATAGATTATGTTCTCCTGCACACAAAATACAACCCCTGAAGCAACAAAACTTCAAGAGTTACCCAATATACTATCTATCGTCAGCCGTTCATTATTTACAGCACGAGTGCTATGTTCCGCATAACTGCCTTTCACGAAGAATTCAGCATCTAGTCGAAGAAGTTCATCCATCATATCTTCGGCAACAGGAGTCACAACGTCATCATATTTGCCGAAGTTCCTTTTCTCTTCGCCATCTTCGCCGTACACTTTGGAACAATTTGACTCACATCTAATTTTGGGTAGCAGATCTTTATCATGATCATGGCAAACCTTGCGCCGACAGCCAATTGGGCTCGCACAAACCCATGGATTCGAGGAGCATCTCGAAATTTCTCCATCAGAGCGGGAAGCGTCTCGGGCATCTTATTACGTGGAAACATGGTCCCGTAAACTAAAGACAATGTCCTCGTACAAAAGTCGAGAAATTCGCGAACCTGCAGCCGCACGATCCCGAAATCCGACAATTTGGCGAGTCCGCTCGGTGTGCCCCAAAAATTTGAACCATGATCGCGTGCAAGCCTCAGAAGAGCATTGGAACGAGCTTCCACACGTTCATCTTCCATAGCAGCATTCAAAAAGGCGCCTATATCAACAAAATTAGTGGACAGCAAGAAGACAAGGGGAAAAAAGAAAGATAAAGTGAGACAAAGATATCGAGGCACACCTGCCATATCCAGGCTAGCATCTGTTAGCAGTTGAAGCATAAAATTCTCTCGAGACGTAGCTGCAGTAGCTTCAGCAACGGCGGCATCCTTCTCAGTTATAGCATCTTGAGCTTGTTGAAGTGCTACCTTTTCCCTCTCGGAAGATTTCCGAGACTGTTCCATAAGCATAAGTGATTGCTTCTTTAAAGACTGAAGCTGTTGTTGAAGTTCTTTCAAATCGTCTGCCGAAGTTTTGTTTGCAGAATCTTCGACAAAATTAACAGCGACAGGAGTTTTCTTCGAAAGGGGCGAAGGAAAAAACCTCGGAAGGACCAGGAGCTGGCGTATAATTGTCAAAAATTAACTGGAAAAAAGAGATATTTCGACATCAATCATTGAGTAAAGATAGATTTCCATTCATTCCCATAATATATACATGTCTATTACAAAAGAAGGACCTTCTAGAGACCTACTGAAGCAGTTATTGCCAAGAACACTACGGCGACAATGCCAAAAGAAGGAGGTAAGCTAAAAAGAAAAAGCAAAGGGGCATTTAACTAGACCTCCGGCTTTGATGAGCTAGGAGTCGAAGATGGCCTGATCCCGAGATAGGCCAGGATTTTCTTCGTGTTAGGCTTGGCTGCCTTAATCAACGATCGCCATCTTGTTTGTTCTATCTGCTCCGTGTCGCCTACTTTCGCCCAGTCGATAGTTTGCTGGCTATCGGCAACCAAGGCAACAGTGTTTTTGATACGTCTCCGACGTATCGATAATTTCTTATGTTCTATGCCATATTATTGATGATACCTACATGTTTTATGCACACTTTATGTCATATTCGTGCATTTTCTGGAACTAACCTATTAATAAGATGCCGAAGTGCCGCTTCCGTTTTCTCGCTGTTTTTGGTTTCAGAAATCCTAGTAACGAAATATTCTCGAAATTGGACGAAACAAAGACCCAGGGGCCTATTTTTCCACTGAGCTTCCAGAAGACCGAAGAACATACGAAGTGGGGCCACGAGGTGGCGACACCACATGGCGGCGCGGCCCAAGGGGGGCCCGCGCCGCCCTATGGTGTGGCCCCCTCGTCTGGCCCCCGACTCTGCCCTTCCGCCTACTTAAAGCCTCCGTCGCGAAACCCCTGATGCGAAAAACCACGATACGGAAAACCTTACTGAGACGCCGCCGCCGCCGATCCCATCTCGGGGGATTCTCGGAGATCTCCTCCGGCACCCTGCCGGAGAGGGGATTCATCTCCCGGAGGACTCTACACCGCCATGGTCGCTCCGGAGTGATGAGTGAGTAGTTCACCCCTGGACTATGGGTCCATAGCAGTAGCTAGATGGTTGTCTTCTCCTCATTGTGCTTCATTGTCGGATCTTGTGAGCTGCCTAACATGATCAAGATCATCTATCTGTAATTCTATATGTTGTGTTTGTCGGGATCCGATGGATAGAGAATACCATGTCATGTTAATTATCAAGTTACTAGATGATGCCCCGCGCGTTGCTGCGGGATATTAGTAGCACTTAAGAGTGATGAGTGGCAGTTTTATAGGACAATTATAAGATATGAGAAGTTCGCGTACAATGTTCGTATTAAAATTGTTTTACTTAAGCCACCAATTTACATGAACAATAAAGACCATTGTTTCATTATTTTGTGTCCACTTTTTAACATTTGAAACGATGGGCGACAGATAGATATTTACATGTGTGCTTAACTTCGATGAAAGAAAGCTGTCCTATGCCGATCTACCATTATGTTCCAACATGTGTGAACTGAAGCTATGCCGTGGTATGCCGATCTACCATTATGTTCCAACATGTGTGAACTGAAGCTATGTTCTTGTTATGGGATATCTTAGATGTAAAGACAGCTGCTTGGCCATGCAAGCACGCCCAACACAAGCCTATAGAAATTCTGGTTATCTTTAAATGTATATATATATATAAACCCTGACATCAGTATAAGTATCCATGATATATATTGGACAAAGACAGAAGTAGCATAGAGAAAAAACTTACTTCTCTTGCAATAATCCTGAGTTGATACTACTGCAAACACCTATGGAAGAAAAGAGGAACGCAGTATTTAAATATACTAAAAGGGATTACCAAATTTCATACATACAAATCAATTTACTATGCATCATTTTACCATACATATCTATTGCTCCACATCTTTGGATATAACCCTATCCAAACCATCCAAAGATGCTTATTACATAGTTAGAAGGAATAAATCTATGGGCATAATATACCTTGTAGTGCTTTGTGTAGATTTAGAACTGGTTTAAATCCATTGAAATTGCATGCCTCCTAGCGTATGCACCAGACTTGGGAAAACACTGGCATGTGACAACAGAATAGTATCTGGCCTGCTTTGGATTTCGTGAAACAACTTGATGACAGACTTTAGAAAATAACTAGGAAAATTGCCCGTGCGTTGCAACGGGATATACATTGTTAATAGGTTAGAAAAACTTAAAAAATTGTTCGTGAGCATGGACTCACCCAAACACCACACCTTTTGAATATTCTTTTTTTATTTGTCCCAATCTTAATAAAGAAATTCGTTTATCTACCATTTAGATACAAGAAAACCCAATACTATAATTCATACATCAAAATAAATTACACAACATAACAACATCTTGCAAAAATATTAGTAAGTTTTTGTTTGCCTTTAAATCTGGTAGACAACCAATAGTCTTTGTTTTCACATCTGGCTGAAAAATTAACCCCACTTATATCTCTCTTTTTTCTCGTGAAAGAGATTTTAATGATCAAATAAAAAATTGCACAAGTGATATTTACGCGCTAACCACCTCCTCCAGGAAGTTTGCCAAGCCATACTACGTTGTGAGCCTACACACTTTTGCTGATGAAATTTCTCTATCCAAGACAATCAACATCTTTATTTATTTCACCTGGTACACAAATTGATGCCGAGTGATTCGCAAAAAAAATGATGCCGATTGATATATATTCAGACGTAGCAAGCTCAGCATCGAGGGGACATGCAAAGTTACGTGAGAATCTGCAAGTGGTAAACACCACAAAGCCATCTTTGTCTTAAGATCTTAGCTTATCCTCGTTGATCTGTCTTCCATCACAATTCACAAATTAGCCTTGGGTGATACAACATCGTAGCCAGCCCAAACTATCAATACACGACACCTTACTTGGCAGCAGGACGGCGTCGACGGTGTACAGGGCGAGGACCTACTCTGAGGCGTTACCAACGATCGTACAACTTCTGTACCTTGGTCCTCAATCTTCATGTTCTGGCACACGGCTTAGGCTGAAACGACCACGGGTAGCCTCTCCAAGAATTCGATCAACAGCGGCGCAACGTGGCCAGCGACATCCCTGTCGTGCTCTCCAGCATGTGCATCCTCATGGGCTGGTGCACGCGAGATTGATCGATGGCGCTTCCACTCGTCGCTGCTGCCGCCGCCGTGCTCCTCTACCTCGGGCCCGCGACTGCCGGCTTACCCAAACATGCCCACGATTATCGAATCGTGATGGCGCCACCGCCATGCTTTCGCGGCCAGACACGGCTGCTCGCCCGCGAGGCTGACGGTGAGGCTGAACACCAAAAGTATATTGGAGAGTCCTTGTTACGGTCGGCCCGCGGCTGCCTCGTACCAGCAGGTGGGCATCAGATCGCAACAGTTATCGCCCTCATGCTTTCCTGGCCGCCACTTTTTTGCTACGACGGCGGCCTTGATCACGGGCCGACGGTGAGGCTTTAGACCGGAGTACGTCGGCCTCGGCAGCTTGTGCGCGCTCGCCGACTCGCGGCCCCCGAAGGCAACGAAATCCGTCGCCTCTGACCGCTGCTTCACGAGATCGCGGAGAATCTTAGATGGTTGCCGCAGGATACATCTTTGCATATTTATACACGGAGTACAACTTCTCGTACACGACATGGAAAGTTTCCGCATAGAACTCATACGCATTGGAAGCAGTCCTGGGTTCCTTGGCTTGGCCAATCGTGGGTGTGGATGGGCGTGGTCTCTGGAAACTTCTGTCCTAGTTGCACCCGGTAGGATGAACGCGAAGGCTGGTCCCTATTGGACTCTTCTTGCGAAAGGAAAATTAACGACCAGAACAAAACGTTACGGCCTCGCGCTGCAGGAAATTAGCGACAAGACGGACCAACCAAAGGGGACGGACGAAATTTGACGGACCGAACCAAGGAAACGTTAGCCCCTTTATTATTAGGTATAGATATGGACAACGGACATATTAAGAAATACCAGAACTATAGATCAAAGCTTAGCTTCAAAAATCAGTTGCATGAACCTGACCAGCTGTGATGGTTACTGATTTAAAATCATGCCGAAAATCCATGAGTAATATAAGTGACCTTCAGATTTGATAAAATAAAAAGAATTAAGGGATAAGGGCGTTAAGGAAAATCATGAGTTGGGGATAATATTTACCTTGCAGACGAGGACATAGAGGTGAAGGATATAATATGGTAACTTCTGGCAGATCTAAGCTTTTTAATGCTAAACAAAGAGTATGAAGATAGCATCAACCATATCTATCAAGAAGACAAAACATAAGTGATTCCTACGGAGGTAGATGGATAACTGAGATTACATCATATATGAATCATAAACTTTCTGAACTCCCTCTCTGCTTGGATTTTCATCAAACGCATTGTCTACATAGATAAAGAAAATCTGCACGAAGAAACACGAGAAGGATCCTGAATTCAGATTGACAAATCGTCGTAGCCCTGGCTATCGTGGCAGTGGCCGCACAAATCAAAAGAAAGATAAAGCATAAATTCATAATGCAAGTGTAGATCAGAATTCAGAACACAGGGAATATATGACCCGAGAGAGAACAGAGAGAAGTTGACGCAGACAAACCAGAAGGGGTCAGGCATGAAGGACCGAGGGCATCAAATTCTTGCCTTCCAGGTATCAAATCCTCACTTGCCAAGACTAAGAAACCCATAGCTGTTCAGATGTCAATTAGCGATGGAGACAATGGGACTGGAGTGCCTCTCTGGTCCTTAAAACAGGAGATAGTTAAATTGTATTTGTTACGTGGAGAAGAGAAACATGGGGAGATGAAGTCGATCAGCCTCATATGCATTTGTTGTAGCACTGAGATAGTGGAGGAGTCAATAGATGGAAGGGCACTGCCTCGTGGAGATGAAAAGTGGGAAATGAGAGGACGTCTATAGAATGAGCTGTATGGAGTATATTATTAAGCGTTAAAAACTGACCAAATAAAAGATGACGGACTGGTTAACCGCTGAGAACTGCTCGAAACAATGGTTCCTGCAGTGCATGCGATGTAAAAATTGGTTGACCATGTAAAAGTGGAGACATGATGATGTGGCACTATGATGAGGTGGATAGCTTGCATGTTGAGAGAAATCAACTTAGTGGGTTGCTCCTATTTAGATATTATAGATTACATATGTGTTGTTTATGATCTTGCATGCTCTCCGTTATTAGTAGAGGCTCTGGCCAAGTTGATGCTAGTAACTCCAAGAGGGAGTATTTATGCTCGATAGTGGGTTCATGCCTGCATTGACATCTGGGGGAGTGACAGAAACCCCTAAGGTTGTGTTGTGCTGTTGCCACTAGGGATAAAACATTGATGCTATGTCCGAGGATGTAGTTATTGATTACATTACGCACCATACTTAATGCAATTGTCTGTTGTTAGCAACTTAATACTGGAAGGGGTTCGGATGATAACCTGAAGGTGGACTTTTTAGGCATAGATGCAGTTGGATGGCGGTCTATGTACTTTGTCGTAATGCCCAATTAAATCTCACTATACTTATCATGTCATGTATGTGCATTGTTATGCCCTCTCTATTTGTCAATTGCCCGACTGTAATTTGTTCACCCAACATGCTTTTATCTTATGGGAGAGACACCTCTAGTGAACTGTGGACCCCGGTCCATTCTTTAATACTTGAAATACAAATCTGCCGCAATACTTGTTTTACCGTTTTCTCTGCAAACAATCATCTTCCACACAATACGGTTAATCCTTTGTTACAGCAAGCCGGTGAGATTGACAACCTCACCTGTTTCGTTGGGGCAAAGTACTTTGGTTGTGTTGTGCGGGTTCCACGTTGGCGCCGGAATCTCCGGTGTTGCGCCGCACTACATCCCGCCGCCATCAACCTTCAACGTGCTTCTTGGCTCCTCCTCGGTTCGATAAACCTTGGTTTCTTTCTGAGGGAAAACTTGCTGCTGTGCGCATCATACCTTCCTCTTGGGTTGCCCAACGAACGTGTGAAATACACGCCATCAAGCACATTTTCTGGCGCCGTTGCCGGGGAGATCAAGACACGCTGGAAGGGGAGTCTCCACTTCTCAATCTCTTTACTTTGTTTTTGTCTTGCTCTATTTTATTTACTACTTTGTTTGCTGCACTTATATCAAAACACAAAAAATTAGTTGCTAGTTTTACTTTATTTACTGTCTTGTTTGCTATATCAAAAACACAAAAAAATTAGTTTACTTGCATTTACTTTATCTAGTTTGCTTTATTTACTACTGCTAAAATGGCCAACCCTGAAAATACTAAGTTGTGTGACTTCACTAGCACAAATAATAATGATTTCTTATGCACCCCTATTGCTCCACCTGCTACTACAGCAGAATTCTTTGAAATTAAACCTGCTTTACTTGAATCTTGTTATGCGAGAGCAATTTTCCGGTGTTAGTTCCGATGATGCTGCTGCCCATCTCAATAATTTTGTTGAACTATGTGAAATGCAAAAATATAAAGATGTAGATGGTGACATTATAAAATTAAAATTGTTCCCTTTCTCATTAAGAGGAAGAGCTAAAGATTGGTTGCTATCTCACGCCTAAGAATAGTATTGATTCCTCGGACTAAATGCAAGGATGCTTTTATTGGTAGATATTATCTACAAGGTATATCTT